>NC_053391.1:356562056-356621962 GCF_905171765.1 Bufo bufo | reverse complement strand
ATATTGAACGCCAGATAAACTAACTTGGCCTTTTTTTAAATAAAAAAAATTCCCTCACTGGAATACTTTCAGTCTTTTGACTGTATGGACTTACAGATGGAAATGCCTGTTATATGTGAGTACCCGCTTTCTTTGACAGCTTCGCGTAATGGGTACATATATGTTTCCCAACCCCAGCACAATAGTTTGCTAATTCCCAGATGTATGAAACGCAGGCCTAACTGTACCTAGTATATTGAACGCCAGATAAACTAACTTGGCCTTTTTTAAACAAAAAAAATCCCTCACTGGAATACTTTCACTCTTTTGACTGTATGGATTACAGATGGAATGACTGTTATATGTGAGTACCGCTTTCTTTGACAGATTCTAGTATGGGTACATATATGTTTTCCCAACCCCAGCACATTAGTTTGCTAATTCCAGATGTATGAAACGCAGGCCTAACTGTATCTAGTATATTGAACGCCAGATAAACTAACTTGGCCTTTTTTAAATAAAAAAAATTCCCTCACTGGAATACTTTCAGTCTTTTGACTGTATGGATTACAGATGGAATGACTGTTATATGTGAGTACCGCTTTCTTTGACAGATTCTAGTATGGGTACATATATGTTTTCCCAACCCCAGCACATTAGTTTGCTAATTCCAGATGTATGAAACGCAGGCCTAACTGTATCTAGTATATTGAACGCCAGATAAACTAACTTGGCCTTTTTTAAATAAAAAAAATTCCCTCACTGGAATACTTTCAGTCTTTTGACTGTATGGATTACAGATGGAATGACTGTTATATGTGAGTACCGCTTTCTTTGACAGATTCTAGTATGGGTACATATATGTTTTCCCAACCCCAGCACATTAGTTTGCTAATTCCAGATGTATGAAACGCAGGCCTAACTGTATCTAGTATATTGAACGCCAGATAAACTAACTTGGCCTTTTTAAATAAAAAAAATTCCCTCACTGGAATACTTTCAGTCTTTTGACTGTATGGATTACAGATGGAATGACTGTTATATGTGAGTACCGCTTTCTTTGACAGATTCTAGTATGGGTACATATATGTTTTCCCAACCCCAGCACATTAGTTTGCTAATTCCAGATGTATGAAACGCAGGCCTAACTGTATCTAGTATATTGAACGCCAGATAAACTAACTTGGCCTTTTTTAAATAAAAAAAATTCCCTCACTGGAATACTTTCAGTCTTTTGACTGTATGGATTACAGATGGAATGACTGTTATATGTGAGTACCGCTTTCTTTGACAGATTCTAGTATGGGTACATATATGTTTTCCCAACCCCAGCACATTAGTTTGCTAATTCCAGATGTATGAAACGCAGGCCTAACTGTATCTAGTATATTGAACGCCAGATAAACTAACTTGGCCTTTTTTAAATAAAAAAAATTCCCTCACTGGAATACTTTCAGTCTTTTGACTGTATGGATTACAGATGGAATGACTGTTATATGTGAGTACCGCTTTCTTTGACAGATTCTAGTATGGGTACATATATGTTTTCCCAACCCCAGCACATTAGTTTGCTAATTCCAGATGTATGAAACGCAGGCCTAACTGTATCTAGTATATTGAACGCCAGATAAACTAACTTGGCCTTTTTTAAATAAAAAAAATTCCCTCACTGGAATACTTTCAGTCTTTTGACTGTATGGATTACAGATGGAATGACTGTTATATGTGAGTACCGCTTTCTTTGACAGATTCTAGTATGGGTACATATATGTTTTCCCAACCCCAGCACATTAGTTTGCTAATTCCAGATGTATGAAACGCAGGCCTAACTGTATCTAGTATATTGAACGCCAGATAAACTAACTTGGCCTTTTTTAAATAAAAAAAATTCCCTCACTGGAATACTTTCAGTCTTTTGACTGTATGGATTACAGATGGAATGACTGTTATATGTGAGTACCGCTTTCTTTGACAGATTCTAGTATGGGTACATATATGTTTTCCCAACCCCAGCACATTAGTTTGCTAATTCCAGATGTATGAAACGCAGGCCTAACTGTATCTAGTATATTGAACGCCAGATAAACTAACTTGGCCTTTTTAAATAAAAAAAATTCCCTCACTGGAATACTTTCAGTCTTTTGACTGTATGGATTACAGATGGAATGACTGTTATATGTGAGTACCGCTTTCTTTGACAGATTCTAGTATGGGTACATATATGTTTTCCCAACCCCAGCACATTAGTTTGCTAATTCCAGATGTATGAAACGCAGGCCTAACTGTATCTAGTATATTGAACGCCAGATAAACTAACTTGGCCTTTTTTAAATAAAAAAAATTCCCTCACTGGAATACTTTCAGTCTTTTGACTGTATGGATTACAGATGGAATGACTGTTATATGTGAGTACCGCTTTCTTTGACAGATTCTAGTATGGGTACATATATGTTTTCCCAACCCCAGCACATTAGTTTGCTAATTCCAGATGTATGAAACGCAGGCCTAACTGTATCTAGTATATTGAACGCCAGATAAACTAACTTGGCCTTTTTTAAATAAAAAAAATTCCCTCACTGGAATACTTTCAGTCTTTTGACTGTATGGATTACAGATGGAATGACTGTTATATGTGAGTACCGCTTTCTTTGACAGATTCTAGTATGGGTACATATATGTTTTCCCAACCCCAGCACATTAGTTTGCTAATTCCAGATGTATGAAACGCAGGCCTAACTGTATCTAGTATATTGAACGCCAGATAAACTAACTTGGCCTTTTTTAAATAAAAAAAATTCCCTCACTGGAATACTTTCAGTCTTTTGACTGTATGGATTACAGATGGAATGACTGTTATATGTGAGTACCGCTTTCTTTGACAGATTCTAGTATGGGTACATATATGTTTTCCCAACCCCAGCACATTAGTTTGCTAATTCCAGATGTATGAAACGCAGGCCTAACTGTATCTAGTATATTGAACGCCAGATAAACTAACTTGGCCTTTTTTAAATAAAAAAAATTCCCTCACTGGAATACTTTCAGTCTTTTGACTGTATGGATTACAGATGGAATGACTGTTATATGTGAGTACCGCTTTCTTTGACAGATTCTAGTATGGGTACATATATGTTTTCCCAACCCCAGCACATTAGTTTGCTAATTCCAGATGTATGAAACGCAGGCCTAACTGTATCTAGTATATTGAACGCCAGATAAACTAACTTGGCCTTTTTTAAATAAAAAAAATTCCCTCACTGGAATACTTTCAGTCTTTTGACTGTATGGATTACAGATGGAATGACTGTTATATGTGAGTACCGCTTTCTTTGACAGATTCTAGTATGGGTACATATATGTTTTCCCAACCCCAGCACATTAGTTTGCTAATTCCAGATGTATGAAACGCAGGCCTAACTGTATCTAGTATATTGAACGCCAGATAAACTAACTTGGCCTTTTTTAAATAAAAAAAATTCCCTCACTGGAATACTTTCAGTCTTTTGACTGTATGGATTACAGATGGAATGACTGTTATATGTGAGTACCGCTTTCTTTGACAGATTCTAGTATGGGTACATATATGTTTTCCCAACCCCAGCACATTAGTTTGCTAATTCCAGATGTATGAAACGCAGGCCTAACTGTATCTAGTATATTGAACGCCAGATAAACTAACTTGGCCTTTTTTAAATAAAAAAAATTCCCTCACTGGAATACTTTCAGTCTTTTGACTGTATGGATTACAGATGGAATGACTGTTATATGTGAGTACCGCTTTCTTTGACAGATTCTAGTATGGGTACATATATGTTTTCCCAACCCCAGCACATTAGTTTGCTAATTCCAGATGTATGAAACGCAGGCCTAACTGTATCTAGTATATTGAACGCCAGATAAACTAACTTGGCCTTTTTTAAATAAAAAAAATTCCCTCACTGGAATACTTTCAGTCTTTTGACTGTATGGATTACAGATGGAATGACTGTTATATGTGAGTACCGCTTTCTTTGACAGATTCTAGTATGGGTACATATATGTTTTCCCAACCCCAGCACATTAGTTTGCTAATTCCAGATGTATGAAACGCAGGCCTAACTGTATCTAGTATATTGAACGCCAGATAAACTAACTTGGCCTTTTTTAAATAAAAAAAATTCCCTCACTGGAATACTTTCAGTCTTTTGACTGTATGGATTACAGATGGAATGACTGTTATATGTGAGTACCGCTTTCTTTGACAGATTCTAGTATGGGTACATATATGTTTTCCCAACCCCAGCACATTAGTTTGCTAATTCCAGATGTATGAAACGCAGGCCTAACTGTATCTAGTATATTGAACGCCAGATAAACTAACTTGGCCTTTTTTAAATAAAAAAAATTCCCTCACTGGAATACTTTCAGTCTTTTGACTGTATGGATTACAGATGGAATGACTGTTATATGTGAGTACCGCTTTCTTTGACAGATTCTAGTATGGGTACATATATGTTTTCCCAACCCCAGCACATTAGTTTGCTAATTCCAGATGTATGAAACGCAGGCCTAACTGTATCTAGTATATTGAACGCCAGATAAACTAACTTGGCCTTTTTTAAATAAAAAAAATTCCCTCACTGGAATACTTTCAGTCTTTTGACTGTATGGATTACAGATGGAATGACTGTTATATGTGAGTACCGCTTTCTTTGACAGATTCTAGTATGGGTACATATATGTTTTCCCAACCCCAGCACATTAGTTTGCTAATTCCAGATGTATGAAACGCAGGCCTAACTGTATCTAGTATATTGAACGCCAGATAAACTAACTTGGCCTTTTTTAAATAAAAAAAATTCCCTCACTGGAATACTTTCAGTCTTTTGACTGTATGGATTACAGATGGAATGACTGTTATATGTGAGTACCGCTTTCTTTGACAGATTCTAGTATGGGTACATATATGTTTTCCCAACCCCAGCACATTAGTTTGCTAATTCCAGATGTATGAAACGCAGGCCTAACTGTATCTAGTATATTGAACGCCAGATAAACTAACTTGGCCTTTTTTAAATAAAAAAAATTCCCTCACTGGAATACTTTCAGTCTTTTGACTGTATGGATTACAGATGGAATGACTGTTATATGTGAGTACCGCTTTCTTTGACAGATTCTAGTATGGGTACATATATGTTTTCCCAACCCCAGCACATTAGTTTGCTAATTCCAGATGTATGAAACGCAGGCCTAACTGTATCTAGTATATTGAACGCCAGATAAACTAACTTGGCCTTTTTTAAATAAAAAAAATTCCCTCACTGGAATACTTTCAGTCTTTTGACTGTATGGATTACAGATGGAATGACTGTTATATGTGAGTACCGCTTTCTTTGACAGATTCTAGTATGGGTACATATATGTTTTCCCAACCCCAGCACATTAGTTTGCTAATTCCAGATGTATGAAACGCAGGCCTAACTGTATCTAGTATATTGAACGCCAGATAAACTAACTTGGCCTTTTTTAAATAAAAAAAATTCCCTCACTGGAATACTTTCAGTCTTTTGACTGTATGGATTACAGATGGAATGACTGTTATATGTGAGTACCGCTTTCTTTGACAGATTCTAGTATGGGTACATATATGTTTTCCCAACCCCAGCACATTAGTTTGCTAATTCCAGATGTATGAAACGCAGGCCTAACTGTATCTAGTATATTGAACGCCAGATAAACTAACTTGGCCTTTTTTAAATAAAAAAAATTCCCTCACTGGAATACTTTCAGTCTTTTGACTGTATGGATTACAGATGGAATGACTGTTATATGTGAGTACCGCTTTCTTTGACAGATTCTAGTATGGGTACATATATGTTTTCCCAACCCCAGCACATTAGTTTGCTAATTCCAGATGTATGAAACGCAGGCCTAACTGTATCTAGTATATTGAACGCCAGATAAACTAACTTGGCCTTTTTTAAATAAAAAAAATTCCCTCACTGGAATACTTTCAGTCTTTTGACTGTATGGATTACAGATGGAATGACTGTTATATGTGAGTACCGCTTTCTTTGACAGATTCTAGTATGGGTACATATATGTTTTCCCAACCCCAGCACATTAGTTTGCTAATTCCAGATGTATGAAACGCAGGCCTAACTGTATCTAGTATATTGAACGCCAGATAAACTAACTTGGCCTTTTTTAAATAAAAAAAATTCCCTCACTGGAATACTTTCAGTCTTTTGACTGTATGGATTACAGATGGAATGACTGTTATATGTGAGTACCGCTTTCTTTGACAGATTCTAGTATGGGTACATATATGTTTTCCCAACCCCAGCACATTAGTTTGCTAATTCCAGATGTATGAAACGCAGGCCTAACTGTATCTAGTATATTGAACGCCAGATAAACTAACTTGGCCTTTTTTAAATAAAAAAAATTCCCTCACTGGAATACTTTCAGTCTTTTGACTGTATGGATTACAGATGGAATGACTGTTATATGTGAGTACCGCTTTCTTTGACAGATTCTAGTATGGGTACATATATGTTTTCCCAACCCCAGCACATTAGTTTGCTAATTCCAGATGTATGAAACGCAGGCCTAACTGTATCTAGTATATTGAACGCCAGATAAACTAACTTGGCCTTTTTTAAATAAAAAAAATTCCCTCACTGGAATACTTT
The DNA here is from genome assembly GCF_905171765.1 of Bufo bufo. Lineage (NCBI taxonomy): Eukaryota > Metazoa > Chordata > Amphibia > Anura > Bufonidae > Bufo > Bufo bufo. The sequence continues at coordinate 356,615,309 of NC_053391.1, read as the reverse complement.
CAGTCTTTTGACTGTATGGATTACAGATGGAATGACTGTTATATGTGAGTACCGCTTTCTTTGACAGATTCTAGTATGGGTACATATATGTTTTCCCAACCCCAGCACATTAGTTTGCTAATTCCAGATGTATGAAACGCAGGCCTAACTGTATCTAGTATATTGAACGCCAGATAAACTAACTTGGCCTTTTTTAAATAAAAAAAATTCCCTCACTGGAATACTTTCAGTCTTTTGACTGTATGGATTACAGATGGAATGACTGTTATATGTGAGTACCGCTTTCTTTGACAGATTCTAGTATGGGTACATATATGTTTTCCCAACCCCAGCACATTAGTTTGCTAATTCCAGATGTATGAAACGCAGGCCTAACTGTATCTAGTATATTGAACGCCAGATAAACTAACTTGGCCTTTTTTAAATAAAAAAAATTCCCTCACTGGAATACTTTCAGTCTTTTGACTGTATGGATTACAGATGGAATGACTGTTATATGTGAGTACCGCTTTCTTTGACAGATTCTAGTATGGGTACATATATGTTTTCCCAACCCCAGCACATTAGTTTGCTAATTCCAGATGTATGAAACGCAGGCCTAACTGTATCTAGTATATTGAACGCCAGATAAACTAACTTGGCCTTTTTTAAATAAAAAAAATTCCCTCACTGGAATACTTTCAGTCTTTTGACTGTATGGATTACAGATGGAATGACTGTTATATGTGAGTACCGCTTTCTTTGACAGATTCTAGTATGGGTACATATATGTTTTCCCAACCCCAGCACATTAGTTTGCTAATTCCAGATGTATGAAACGCAGGCCTAACTGTATCTAGTATATTGAACGCCAGATAAACTAACTTGGCCTTTTTTAAATAAAAAAAATTCCCTCACTGGAATACTTTCAGTCTTTTGACTGTATGGATTACAGATGGAATGACTGTTATATGTGAGTACCGCTTTCTTTGACAGATTCTAGTATGGGTACATATATGTTTTCCCAACCCCAGCACATTAGTTTGCTAATTCCAGATGTATGAAACGCAGGCCTAACTGTATCTAGTATATTGAACGCCAGATAAACTAACTTGGCCTTTTTTAAATAAAAAAAATTCCCTCACTGGAATACTTTCAGTCTTTTGACTGTATGGATTACAGATGGAATGACTGTTATATGTGAGTACCGCTTTCTTTGACAGATTCTAGTATGGGTACATATATGTTTTCCCAACCCCAGCACATTAGTTTGCTAATTCCAGATGTATGAAACGCAGGCCTAACTGTATCTAGTATATTGAACGCCAGATAAACTAACTTGGCCTTTTTTAAATAAAAAAAATTCCCTCACTGGAATACTTTCAGTCTTTTGACTGTATGGATTACAGATGGAATGACTGTTATATGTGAGTACCGCTTTCTTTGACAGATTCTAGTATGGGTACATATATGTTTTCCCAACCCCAGCACATTAGTTTGCTAATTCCAGATGTATGAAACGCAGGCCTAACTGTATCTAGTATATTGAACGCCAGATAAACTAACTTGGCCTTTTTTAAATAAAAAAAATTCCCTCACTGGAATACTTTCAGTCTTTTGACTGTATGGATTACAGATGGAATGACTGTTATATGTGAGTACCGCTTTCTTTGACAGATTCTAGTATGGGTACATATATGTTTTCCCAACCCCAGCACATTAGTTTGCTAATTCCAGATGTATGAAACGCAGGCCTAACTGTATCTAGTATATTGAACGCCAGATAAACTAACTTGGCCTTTTTTAAATAAAAAAAATTCCCTCACTGGAATACTTTCAGTCTTTTGACTGTATGGATTACAGATGGAATGACTGTTATATGTGAGTACCGCTTTCTTTGACAGATTCTAGTATGGGTACATATATGTTTTCCCAACCCCAGCACATTAGTTTGCTAATTCCAGATGTATGAAACGCAGGCCTAACTGTATCTAGTATATTGAACGCCAGATAAACTAACTTGGCCTTTTTTAAATAAAAAAAATTCCCTCACTGGAATACTTTCAGTCTTTTGACTGTATGGATTACAGATGGAATGACTGTTATATGTGAGTACCGCTTTCTTTGACAGATTCTAGTATGGGTACATATATGTTTTCCCAACCCCAGCACATTAGTTTGCTAATTCCAGATGTATGAAACGCAGGCCTAACTGTATCTAGTATATTGAACGCCAGATAAACTAACTTGGCCTTTTTTAAATAAAAAAAATTCCCTCACTGGAATACTTTCAGTCTTTTGACTGTATGGATTACAGATGGAATGACTGTTATATGTGAGTACCGCTTTCTTTGACAGATTCTAGTATGGGTACATATATGTTTTCCCAACCCCAGCACATTAGTTTGCTAATTCCAGATGTATGAAACGCAGGCCTAACTGTATCTAGTATATTGAACGCCAGATAAACTAACTTGGCCTTTTTTAAATAAAAAAAATTCCCTCACTGGAATACTTTCAGTCTTTTGACTGTATGGATTACAGATGGAATGACTGTTATATGTGAGTACCGCTTTCTTTGACAGATTCTAGTATGGGTACATATATGTTTTCCCAACCCCAGCACATTAGTTTGCTAATTCCAGATGTATGAAACGCAGGCCTAACTGTATCTAGTATATTGAACGCCAGATAAACTAACTTGGCCTTTTTTAAATAAAAAAAATTCCCTCACTGGAATACTTTCAGTCTTTTGACTGTATGGATTACAGATGGAATGACTGTTATATGTGAGTACCGCTTTCTTTGACAGATTCTAGTATGGGTACATATATGTTTTCCCAACCCCAGCACATTAGTTTGCTAATTCCAGATGTATGAAACGCAGGCCTAACTGTATCTAGTATATTGAACGCCAGATAAACTAACTTGGCCTTTTTTAAATAAAAAAAATTCCCTCACTGGAATACTTTCAGTCTTTTGACTGTATGGATTACAGATGGAATGACTGTTATATGTGAGTACCGCTTTCTTTGACAGATTCTAGTATGGGTACATATATGTTTTCCCAACCCCAGCACATTAGTTTGCTAATTCCAGATGTATGAAACGCAGGCCTAACTGTATCTAGTATATTGAACGCCAGATAAACTAACTTGGCCTTTTTTAAATAAAAAAAATTCCCTCACTGGAATACTTTCAGTCTTTTGACTGTATGGATTACAGATGGAATGACTGTTATATGTGAGTACCGCTTTCTTTGACAGATTCTAGTATGGGTACATATATGTTTTCCCAACCCCAGCACATTAGTTTGCTAATTCCAGATGTATGAAACGCAGGCCTAACTGTATCTAGTATATTGAACGCCAGATAAACTAACTTGGCCTTTTTTAAATAAAAAAAATTCCCTCACTGGAATACTTTCAGTCTTTTGACTGTATGGATTACAGATGGAATGACTGTTATATGTGAGTACCGCTTTCTTTGACAGATTCTAGTATGGGTACATATATGTTTTCCCAACCCCAGCACATTAGTTTGCTAATTCCAGATGTATGAAACGCAGGCCTAACTGTATCTAGTATATTGAACGCCAGATAAACTAACTTGGCCTTTTTTAAATAAAAAAAATTCCCTCACTGGAATACTTTCAGTCTTTTGACTGTATGGATTACAGATGGAATGACTGTTATATGTGAGTACCGCTTTCTTTGACAGATTCTAGTATGGGTACATATATGTTTTCCCAACCCCAGCACATTAGTTTGCTAATTCCAGATGTATGAAACGCAGGCCTAACTGTATCTAGTATATTGAACGCCAGATAAACTAACTTGGCCTTTTTTAAATAAAAAAAATTCCCTCACTGGAATACTTTCAGTCTTTTGACTGTATGGATTACAGATGGAATGACTGTTATATGTGAGTACCGCTTTCTTTGACAGATTCTAGTATGGGTACATATATGTTTTCCCAACCCCAGCACATTAGTTTGCTAATTCCAGATGTATGAAACGCAGGCCTAACTGTATCTAGTATATTGAACGCCAGATAAACTAACTTGGCCTTTTTTAAATAAAAAAAATTCCCTCACTGGAATACTTTCAGTCTTTTGACTGTATGGATTACAGATGGAATGACTGTTATATGTGAGTACCGCTTTCTTTGACAGATTCTAGTATGGGTACATATATGTTTTCCCAACCCCAGCACATTAGTTTGCTAATTCCAGATGTATGAAACGCAGGCCTAACTGTATCTAGTATATTGAACGCCAGATAAACTAACTTGGCCTTTTTTAAATAAAAAAAATTCCCTCACTGGAATACTTTCAGTCTTTTGACTGTATGGATTACAGATGGAATGACTGTTATATGTGAGTACCGCTTTCTTTGACAGATTCTAGTATGGGTACATATATGTTTTCCCAACCCCAGCACATTAGTTTGCTAATTCCAGATGTATGAAACGCAGGCCTAACTGTATCTAGTATATTGAACGCCAGATAAACTAACTTGGCCTTTTTTAAATAAAAAAAATTCCCTCACTGGAATACTTTCAGTCTTTTGACTGTATGGATTACAGATGGAATGACTGTTATATGTGAGTACCGCTTTCTTTGACAGATTCTAGTATGGGTACATATATGTTTTCCCAACCCCAGCACATTAGTTTGCTAATTCCAGATGTATGAAACGCAGGCCTAACTGTATCTAGTATATTGAACGCCAGATAAACTAACTTGGCCTTTTTTAAATAAAAAAAATTCCCTCACTGGAATACTTTCAGTCTTTTGACTGTATGGATTACAGATGGAATGACTGTTATATGTGAGTACCGCTTTCTTTGACAGATTCTAGTATGGGTACATATATGTTTTCCCAACCCCAGCACATTAGTTTGCTAATTCCAGATGTATGAAACGCAGGCCTAACTGTATCTAGTATATTGAACGCCAGATAAACTAACTTGGCCTTTTTTAAATAAAAAAAATTCCCTCACTGGAATACTTTCAGTCTTTTGACTGTATGGATTACAGATGGAATGACTGTTATATGTGAGTACCGCTTTCTTTGACAGATTCTAGTATGGGTACATATATGTTTTCCCAACCCCAGCACATTAGTTTGCTAATTCCAGATGTATGAAACGCAGGCCTAACTGTATCTAGTATATTGAACGCCAGATAAACTAACTTGGCCTTTTTTAAATAAAAAAAATTCCCTCACTGGAATACTTTCAGTCTTTTGACTGTATGGATTACAGATGGAATGACTGTTATATGTGAGTACCGCTTTCTTTGACAGATTCTAGTATGGGTACATATATGTTTTCCCAACCCCAGCACATTAGTTTGCTAATTCCAGATGTATGAAACGCAGGCCTAACTGTATCTAGTATATTGAACGCCAGATAAACTAACTTGGCCTTTTTTAAATAAAAAAAATTCCCTCACTGGAATACTTTCAGTCTTTTGACTGTATGGATTACAGATGGAATGACTGTTATATGTGAGTACCGCTTTCTTTGACAGATTCTAGTATGGGTACATATATGTTTTCCCAACCCCAGCACATTAGTTTGCTAATTCCAGATGTATGAAACGCAGGCCTAACTGTATCTAGTATATTGAACGCCAGATAAACTAACTTGGCCTTTTTTAAATAAAAAAAAATTCCCTCACTGGAATACTTTCAGTCTTTTGACTGTATGGATTACAGATGGAATGACTGTTATATGTGAGTACCGCTTTCTTTGACAGATTCTAGTATGGGTACATATATGTTTTCCCAACCCCAGCACATTAGTTTGCTAATTCCAGATGTATGAAACGCAGGCCTAACTGTATCTAGTATATTGAACGCCAGATAAACTAACTTGGCCTTTTTTAAATAAAAAAAATTCCCTCACTGGAATACTTTCAGTCTTTTGACTGTATGGATTACAGATGGAATGACTGTTATATGTGAGTACCGCTTTCTTTGACAGATTCTAGTATGGGTACATATATGTTTTCCCAACCCCAGCACATTAGTTTGCTAATTCCAGATGTATGAAACGCAGGCCTAACTGTATCTAGTATATTGAACGCCAGATAAACTAACTTGGCCTTTTTTAAATAAAAAAAATTCCCTCACTGGAATACTTTCAGTCTTTTGACTGTATGGATTACAGATGGAATGACTGTTATATGTGAGTACCGCTTTCTTTGACAGATTCTAGTATGGGTACATATATGTTTTCCCAACCCCAGCACATTAGTTTGCTAATTCCAGATGTATGAAACGCAGGCCTAACTGTATCTAGTATATTGAACGCCAGATAAACTAACTTGGCCTTTTTTAAATAAAAAAAATTCCCTCACTGGAATACTTTCAGTCTTTTGACTGTATGGATTACAGATGGAATGACTGTTATATGTGAGTACCGCTTTCTTTGACAGATTCTAGTATGGGTACATATATGTTTTCCCAACCCCAGCACATTAGTTTGCTAATTCCAGATGTATGAAACGCAGGCCTAACTGTATCTAGTATATTGAACGCCAGATAAACTAACTTGGCCTTTTTTAAATAAAAAAAATTCCCTCACTGGAATACTTTCAGTCTTTTGACTGTATGGATTACAGATGGAATGACTGTTATATGTGAGTACCGCTTTCTTTGACAGATTCTAGTATGGGTACATATATGTTTTCCCAACCCCAGCACATTAGTTTGCTAATTCCAGATGTATGAAACGCAGGCCTAACTGTATCTAGTATATTGAACGCCAGATAAACTAACTTGGCCTTTTTTAAATAAAAAAAATTCCCTCACTGGAATACTTTCAGTCTTTTGACTGTATGGATTACAGATGGAATGACTGTTATATGTGAGTACCGCTTTCTTTGACAGATTCTAGTATGGGTACATATATGTTTTCCCAACCCCAGCACATTAGTTTGCTAATTCCAGATGTATGAAACGCAGGCCTAACTGTATCTAGTATATTGAACGCCAGATAAACTAACTTGGCCTTTTTTAAATAAAAAAAATTCCCTCACTGGAATACTTTCAGTCTTTTGACTGTATGGATTACAGATGGAATGACTGTTATATGTGAGTACCGCTTTCTTTGACAGATTCTAGTATGGGTACATATATGTTTTCCCAACCCCAGCACATTAGTTTGCTAATTCCAGATGTATGAAACGCAGGCCTAACTGTATCTAGTATATTGAACGCCAGATAAACTAACTTGGCCTTTTTTAAATAAAAAAAATTCCCTCACTGGAATACTTTCAGTCTTTTGACTGTATGGATTACAGATGGAATGACTGTTATATGTGAGTACCGCTTTCTTTGACAGATTCTAGTATGGGTACATATATGTTTTCCCAACCCCAGCACATTAGTTTGCTAATTCCAGATGTATGAAACGCAGGCCTAACTGTATCTAGTATATTGAACGCCAGATAAACTAACTTGGCCTTTTTTAAATAAAAAAAATTCCCTCACTGGAATACTTTCAGTCTTTTGACTGTATGGATTACAGATGGAATGACTGTTATATGTGAGTACCGCTTTCTTTGACAGATTCTAGTATGGGTACATATATGTTTTCCCAACCCCAGCACATTAGTTTGCTAATTCCAGATGTATGAAACGCAGGCCTAACTGTATCTAGTATATTGAACGCCAGATAAACTAACTTGGCCTTTTTTAAATAAAAAAAATTCCCTCACTGGAATACTTTCAGTCTTTTGACTGTATGGATTACAGATGGAATGACTGTTATATGTGAGTACCGCTTTCTTTGACAGATTCTAGTATGGGTACATATATGTTTTCCCAACCCCAGCACATTAGTTTGCTAATTCCAGATGTATGAAACGCAGGCCTAACTGTATCTAGTATATTGAACGCCAGATAAACTAACTTGGCCTTTTTTAAATAAAAAAAATTCCCTCACTGGAATACTTTCAGTCTTTTGACTGTATGGATTACAGATGGAATGACTGTTATATGTGAGTACCGCTTTCTTTGACAGATTCTAGTATGGGTACATATATGTTTTCCCAACCCCAGCACATTAGTTTGCTAATTCCAGATGTATGAAACGCAGGCCTAACTGTATCTAGTATATTGAACGCCAGATAAACTAACTTGGCCTTTTTTAAATAAAAAAAATTCCCTCACTGGAATACTTTCAGTCTTTTGACTGTATGGATTACAGATGGAATGACTGTTATATGTGAGTACCGCTTTCTTTGACAGATTCTAGTATGGGTACATATATGTTTTCCCAACCCCAGCACATTAGTTTGCTAATTCCAGATGTATGAAACGCAGGCCTAACTGTATCTAGTATATTGAACGCCAGATAAACTAACTTGGCCTTTTTTAAATAAAAAAAATTCCCTCACTGGAATACTTTCAGTCTTTTGACTGTATGGATTACAGATGGAATGACTGTTATATGTGAGTACCGCTTTCTTTGACAGATTCTAGTATGGGTACATATATGTTTTCCCAACCCCAGCACATTAGTTTGCTAATTCCAGATGTATGAAACGCAGGCCTAACTGTATCTAGTATATTGAACGCCAGATAAACTAACTTGGCCTTTTTTAAATAAAAAAAATTCCCTCACTGGAATACTTTCAGTCTTTTGACTGTATGGATTACAGATGGAATGACTGTTATATGTGAGTACCGCTTTCTTTGACAGATTCTAGTATGGGTACATATATGTTTTCCCAACCCCAGCACATTAGTTTGCTAATTCCAGATGTATGAAACGCAGGCCTAACTGTATCTAGTATATTGAACGCCAGATAAACTAACTTGGCCTTTTTTAAATAAAAAAAATTCCCTCACTGGAATACTTTCAGTCTTTTGACTGTATGGATTACAGATGGAATGACTGTTATATGTGAGTACCGCTTTCTTTGACAGATTCTAGTATGGGTACATATATGTTTTCCCAACCCCAGCACATTAGTTTGCTAATTCCAGATGTATGAAACGCAGGCCTAACTGTATCTAGTATATTGAACGCCAGATAAACTAACTTGGCCTTTTTTAAATAAAAAAAATTCCCTCACTGGAATACTTTCAGTCTTTTGACTGTATGGATTACAGATGGAATGACTGTTATATGTGAGTACCGCTTTCTTTGACAGATTCTAGTATGGGTACATATATGTTTTCCCAACCCCAGCACATTAGTTTGCTAATTCCAGATGTATGAAACGCAGGCCTAACTGTATCTAGTATATTGAACGCCAGATAAACTAACTTGGCCTTTTTTAAATAAAAAAAATTCCCTCACTGGAATACTTTCAGTCTTTTGACTGTATGGATTACAGATGGAATGACTGTTATATGTGAGTACCGCTTTCTTTGACAGATTCTAGTATGGGTACATATATGTTTTCCCAACCCCAGCACATTAGTTTGCTAATTCCAGATGTATGAAACGCAGGCCTAACTGTATCTAGTATATTGAACGCCAGATAAACTAACTTGGCCTTTTTTAAATAAAAAAAATTCCCTCACTGGAATACTTTCAGTCTTTTGACTGTATGGATTACAGATGGAATGACTGTTATATGTGAGTACCGCTTTCTTTGACAGATTCTAGTATGGGTACATATATGTTTTCCCAACCCCAGCACATTAGTTTGCTAATTCCAGATGTATGAAACGCAGGCCTAACTGTATCTAGTATATTGAACGCCAGATAAACTAACTTGGCCTTTTTTAAATAAAAAAAATTCCCTCACTGGAATACTTTCAGTCTTTTGACTGTATGGATTACAGATGGAATGACTGTTATATGTGAGTACCGCTTTCTTTGACAGATTCTAGTATGGGTACATATATGTTTTCCCAACCCCAGCACATTAGTTTGCTAATTCCAGATGTATGAAACGCAGGCCTAACTGTATCTAGTATATTGAACGCCAGATAAACTAACTTGGCCTTTTTTAAATAAAAAAAATTCCCTCACTGGAATACTTTCAGTCTTTTGACTGTATGGATTACAGATGGAATGACTGTTATATGTGAGTACCGCTTTCTTTGACAGATTCTAGTATGGGTACATATATGTTTTCCCAACCCCAGCACATTAGTTTGCTAATTCCAGATGTATGAAACGCAGGCCTAACTGTATCTAGTATATTGAACGCCAGATAAACTAACTTGGCCTTTTTTAAATAAAAAAAATTCCCTCACTGGAATACTTTCAGTCTTTTGACTGTATGGATTACAGATGGAATGACTGTTATATGTGAGTACCCGCTTTCTTTGACAGATTCTAGTATGGGTACATATATGTTTTCCCAACCCCAGCACATTAGTTTGCTAATTCCAGATGTATGAAACGCAGGCCTAACTGTATCTAGTATATTGAACGCCAGATAAACTAACTTGGCCTTTTTTAAATAAAAAAAATTCCCTCACTGGAATACTTTCAGTCTTTTGACTGTATGGATTACAGATGGAATGACTGTTATATGTGAGTACCGCTTTCTTTGACAGATTCTAGTATGGGTACATATATGTTTTCCCAACCCCAGCACATTAGTTTGCTAATTCCAGATGTATGAAACGCAGGCCTAACTGTATCTAGTATATTGAACGCCAGATAAACTAACTTGGCCTTTTTTAAATAAAAAAAATTCCCTCACTGGAATACTTTCAGTCTTTTGACTGTATGGATTACAGATGGAATGACTGTTATATGTGAGTACCGCTTTCTTTGACAGATTCTAGTATGGGTACATATATGTTTTCCCAACCCCAGCACATTAGTTTGCTAATTCCAGATGTATGAAACGCAGGCCTAACTGTATCTAGTATATTGAACGCCAGATAAACTAACTTGGCCTTTTTTAAATAAAAAAAATTCCCTCACTGGAATACTTTCAGTCTTTTGACTGTATGGATTACAGATGGAATGACTGTTATATGTGAGTACCGCTTTCTTTGACAGATTCTAGTATGGGTACATATATGTTTTCCCAACCCCAGCACATTAGTTTGCTAATTCCAGATGTATGAAACGCAGGCCTAACTGTATCTAGTATATTGAACGCCAGATAAACTAACTTGGCCTTTTTTAAATAAAAAAAATTCCCTCACTGGAATACTTTCAGTCTTTTGACTGTATGGATTACAGATGGAATGACTGTTATATGTGAGTACCGCTTTCTTTGACAGATTCTAGTATGGGTACATATATGTTTTCCCAACCCCAGCACATTAGTTTGCTAATTCCAGATGTATGAAACGCAGGCCTAACTGTATCTAGTATATTGAACGCCAGATAAACTAACTTGGCCTTTTTTAAATAAAAAAAATTCCCTCACTGGAATACTTTCAGTCTTTTGACTGTATGGATTACAGATGGAATGACTGTTATATGTGAGTACCGCTTTCTTTGACAGATTCTAGTATGGGTACATATATGTTTTCCCAACCCCAGCACATTAGTTTGCTAATTCCAGATGTATGAAACGCAGGCCTAACTGTATCTAGTATATTGAACGCCAGATAAACTAACTTGGCCTTTTTTAAATAAAAAAAATTCCCTCACTGGAATACTTTCAGTCTTTTGACTGTATGGATTACAGATGGAATGACTGTTATATGTGAGTACCGCTTTCTTTGACAGATTCTAGTATGGGTACATATATGTTTTCCCAACCCCAGCACATTAGTTTGCTAATTCCAGATGTATGAAACGCAGGCCTAACTGTATCTAGTATATTGAACGCCAGATAAACTAACTTGGCCTTTTTTAAATAAAAAAAATTCCCTCACTGGAATACTTTCAGTCTTTTGACTGTATGGATTACAGATGGAATGACTGTTATATGTGAGTACCGCTTTCTTTGACAGATTCTAGTATGGGTACATATATGTTTTCCCAACCCCAGCACATTAGTTTGCTAATTCCAGATGTATGAAACGCAGGCCTAACTGTATCTAGTATATTGAACGCCAGATAAACTAACTTGGCCTTTTTTAAATAAAAAAAATTCCCTCACTGGAATACTTTCAGTCTTTTGACTGTATGGATTACAGATGGAATGACTGTTATATGTGAGTACCGCTTTCTTTGACAGATTCTAGTATGGGTACATATATGTTTTCCCAACCCCAGCACATTAGTTTGCTAATTCCAGATGTATGAAACGCAGGCCTAACTGTATCTAGTATATTGAACGCCAGATAAACTAACTTGGCCTTTTTTAAATAAAAAAAATTCCCTCACTGGAATACTTTCAGTCTTTTGACTGTATGGATTACAGATGGAATGACTGTTATATGTGAGTACCGCTTTCTTTGACAGATTCTAGTATGGGTACATATATGTTTTCCCAACCCCAGCACATTAGTTTGCTAATTCCAGATGTATGAAACGCAGGCCTAACTGTATCTAGTATATTGAACGCCAGATAAACTAACTTGGCCTTTTTTAAATAAAAAAAATTCCCTCACTGGAATACTTTCAGTCTTTTGACTGTATGGATTACAGATGGAATGACTGTTATATGTGAGTACCGCTTTCTTTGACAGATTCTAGTATGGGTACATATATGTTTTCCCAACCCCAGCACATTAGTTTGCTAATTCCAGATGTATGAAACGCAGGCCTAACTGTATCTAGTATATTGAACGCCAGATAAACTAACTTGGCCTTTTTTAAATAAAAAAAATTCCCTCACTGGAATACTTTCAGTCTTTTGACTGTATGGATTACAGATGGAATGACTGTTATATGTGAGTACCGCTTTCTTTGACAGATTCTAGTATGGGTACATATATGTTTTCCCAACCCCAGCACATTAGTTTGCTAATTCCAGATGTATGAAACGCAGGCCTAACTGTATCTAGTATATTGAACGCCAGATAAACTAACTTGGCCTTTTTTAAATAAAAAAAATTCCCTCACTGGAATACTTTCAGTCTTTTGACTGTATGGATTACAGATGGAATGACTGGTATATGTGAGTACCCGCTTTCTTTGACAGATTCTAGTATGGGTACATATATGTTTTCCCAACCCCAGCACATTAGTTTGCTAATTCCAGATGTATGAAACGCAGGCCTAACTGTATCTAGTATATTGAACGCCAGATAAACTAACTTGGCCTTTTTTAAATAAAAAAAATTCCCTCACTGGAATACTTTCAGTCTTTTGACTGTATGGATTACAGATGGAATGACTGTTATATGTGAGTACCGCTTTCTTTGACAGATTCTAGTATGGGTACATATATGTTTTCCCAACCCCAGCACATTAGTTTGCTAATTCCAGATGTATGAAACGCAGGCCTAACTGTATCTAGTATATTGAACGCCAGATAAACTAACTTGGCCTTTTTTAAATAAAAAAAATTCCCTCACTGGAATACTTTCAGTCTTTTGACTGTATGGATTACAGATGGAATGACTGTTATATGTGAGTACCGCTTTCTTTGACAGATTCTAGTATGGGTACATATATGTTTTCCCAACCCCAGCACATTAGTTTGCTAATTCCAGATGTATGAAACGCAGGCCTAACTGTATCTAGTATATTGAACGCCAGATAAACTAACTTGGCCTTTTTTAAATAAAAAAAATTCCCTCACTGGAATACTTTCAGTCTTTTGACTGTATGGATTACAGATGGAATGACTGTTATATGTGAGTACCGCTTTCTTTGACAGATTCTAGTATGGGTACATATATGTTTTCCCAACCCCAGCACATTAGTTTGCTAATTCCAGATGTATGAAACGCAGGCCTAACTGTATCTAGTATATTGAACGCCAGATAAACTAACTTGGCCTTTTTTAAATAAAAAAAATTCCCTCACTGGAATACTTTCAGTCTTTTGACTGTATGGATTACAGATGGAATGACTGTTATATGTGAGTACCGCTTTCTTTGACAGATTCTAGTATGGGTACATATATGTTTTCCCAACCCCAGCACATTAGTTTGCTAATTCCAGATGTATGAAACGCAGGCCTAACTGTATCTAGTATATTGAACGCCAGATAAACTAACTTGGCCTTTTTTAAATAAAAAAAATTCCCTCACTGGAATACTTTCAGTCTTTTGACTGTATGGATTACAGATGGAATGACTGTTATATGTGAGTACCGCTTTCTTTGACAGATTCTAGTATGGGTACATATATGTTTTCCCAACCCCAGCACATTAGTTTGCTAATTCCAGATGTATGAAACGCAGGCCTAACTGTATCTAGTATATTGAACGCCAGATAAACTAACTTGGCCTTTTTTAAATAAAAAAAATTCCCTCACTGGAATACTTTCAGTCTTTTGACTGTATGGATTACAGATGGAATGACTGTTATATGTGAGTACCGCTTTCTTTGACAGATTCTAGTATGGGTACATATATGTTTTCCCAACCCCAGCACATTAGTTTGCTAATTCCAGATGTATGAAACGCAGGCCTAACTGTATCTAGTATATTGAACGCCAGATAAACTAACTTGGCCTTTTTTAAATAAAAAAAATTCCCTCACTGGAATACTTTCAGTCTTTTGACTGTATGGATTACAGATGGAATGACTGTTATATGTGAGTACCGCTTTCTTTGACAGATTCTAGTATGGGTACATATATGTTTTCCCAACCCCAGCACATTAGTTTGCTAATTCCAGATGTATGAAACGCAGGCCTAACTGTATCTAGTATATTGAACGCCAGATAAACTAACTTGGCCTTTTTTAAATAAAAAAAATTCCCTCACTGGAATACTTTCAGTCTTTTGACTGTATGGATTACAGATGGAATGACTGTTATATGTGAGTACCGCTTTCTTTGACAGATTCTAGTATGGGTACATATATGTTTTCCCAACCCCAGCACATTAGTTTGCTAATTCCAGATGTATGAAACGCAGGCCTAACTGTATCTAGTATATTGAACGCCAGATAAACTAACTTGGCCTTTTTTAAATAAAAAAAATTCCCTCACTGGAATACTTTCAGTCTTTTGACTGTATGGATTACAGATGGAATGACTGTTATATGTGAGTACCGCTTTCTTTGACAGATTCTAGTATGGGTACATATATGTTTTCCCAACCCCAGCACATTAGTTTGCTAATTCCAGATGTATGAAACGCAGGCCTAACTGTATCTAGTATATTGAACGCCAGATAAACTAACTTGGCCTTTTTTAAATAAAAAAAATCCCCTCACTGGAATACTTTCAGTCTTTTGACTGTATGGATTACAGATGGAATGACTGTTATATGTGAGTACCGCTTTCTTTGACAGATTCTAGTATGGGTACATATATGTTTTCCCAACCCCAGCACATTAGTTTGCTAATTCCAGATGTATGAAACGCAGGCCTAACTGTATCTAGTATATTGAACGCCAGATAAACTAACTTGGCCTTTTTTAAATAAAAAAAATTCCCTCACTGGAATACTTTCAGTCTTTTGACTGTATGGATTACAGATGGAATGACTGTTATATGTGAGTACCGCTTTCTTTGACAGATTCTAGTATGGGTACATATATGTTTTCCCAACCCCAGCACATTAGTTTGCTAATTCCAGATGTATGAAACGCAGGCCTAACTGTATCTAGTATATTGAACGCCAGATAAACTAACTTGGCCTTTTTTAAATAAAAAAAATTCCCTCACTGGAATACTTTCAGTCTTTTGACTGTATGGATTACAGATGGAATGACTGTTATATGTGAGTACCGCTTTCTTTGACAGATTCTAGTATGGGTACATATATGTTTTCCCAACCCCAGCACATTAGTTTGCTAATTCCAGATGTATGAAACGCAGGCCTAACTGTATCTAGTATATTGAACGCCAGATAAACTAACTTGGCCTTTTTTAAATAAAAAAAAATTCCCTCACTGGAATACTTTCAGTCTTTTGACTGTATGGATTACAGATGGAATGACTGTTATATGTGAGTACCGCTTTCTTTGACAGATTCTAGTATGGGTACATATATGTTTTCCCAACCCCAGCACATTAGTTTGCTAATTCCAGATGTATGAAACGCAGGCCTAACTGTATCTAGTATATTGAACGCCAGATAAACTAACTTGGCCTTTTTTAAATAAAAAAAATTCCCTCACTGGAATACTTTCAGTCTTTTGACTGTATGGATTACAGATGGAATGACTGTTATATGTGAGTACCGCTTTCCTTGACAGATTCTAGTATGGGTACATATATGTTTTCCCAACCCCAGCACATTAGTTTGCTAATTCCAGATGTATGAAACGCAGGCCTAACTGTATCTAGTATATTGAACGCCAGATAACTAACTTGGCCTTTTTTAAATAAAAAAAAGCCCTCACTGGAATACTTTCAGTCTTTTGACTGTATGGATTACAGATGGAATGACTGTTATATGTGAGTACCGCTTTCTTTGACAGATTCTAGTATGGGTACATATATGTTTTCCCAACCCCAGCACATTAGTTTGCTAATTCCAGATGTATGAAACGCAGGCCTAACTGTATCTAGTATATTGAACGCCAGATAAACTAACTTGGCCTTTTTTAAATAAAAAAAATCCCTCACTGGAATACTTTCAGTCTTTTGACTGTATGGATTACAGATGGAATGACTGTTATATGTGAGTACCGCTTTCTTTGACAGATTCTAGTATGGGTACATATATGTTTTCCCAACCCCAGCACATTAGTTTGCTAATTCCAGATGTATGAAACGCAGGCCTAACTGTATCTAGTATATTGAACGCCAGATAAACTAACTTGGCCTTTTTTAAATAAAAAAAATTCCCTCACTGGAATACTTTCAGTCTTTTGACTGTATGGATTACAGATGGAATGACTGTTATATGTGAGTACCCGCTTTCTTTGACAGATTCTAGTATGGGTACATATATGTTTTCCCAACCCCAGCACATTAGTTTGCTAATTCCAGATGTATGAAACGCAGGCCTAACTGTATCTAGTATATTGAACGCCAGATAAACTAACTTGGCCTTTTTTAAATAAAAAAAATTCCCTCACTGGAATACTTTCAGTCTTTTGACTGTATGGATTACAGATGGAATGACTGTTATATGTGAGTACCGCTTTCTTTGACAGATTCTAGTATGGGTACATATATGTTTTCCCAACCCCAGCACATTAGTTTGCTAATTCCAGATGTATGAAACGCAGGCCTAACTGTATCTAGTATATTGAACGCCAGATAAACTAACTTGGCCTTTTTTAAATAAAAAAAATTCCCTCACTGGAATACTTTCAGTCTTTTGACTGTATGGATTACAGATGGAATGACTGTTATATGTGAGTACCGCTTTCTTTGACAGATTCTAGTATGGGTACATATATGTTTTCCCAACCCCAGCACATTAGTTTGCTAATTCCAGATGTATGAAACGCAGGCCTAACTGTATCTAGTATATTGAACGCCAGATAAACTAACTTGGCCTTTTTTAAATAAAAAAAATTCCCTCACTGGAATACTTTCAGTCTTTTGACTGTATGGATTACAGATGGAATGACTGTTATATGTGAGTACCGCTTTCTTTGACAGATTCTAGTATGGGTACATATATGTTTTCCCAACCCCAGCACATTAGTTTGCTAATTCCAGATGTATGAAACGCAGGCCTAACTGTATCTAGTATATTGAACGCCAGATAAACTAACTTGGCCTTTTTTAAATAAAAAAAATTCCCTCACTGGAATACTTTCAGTCTTTTGACTGTATGGATTACAGATGGAATGACTGTTATATGTGAGTACCGCTTTCTTTGACAGATTCTAGTATGGGTACATATATGTTTTCCCAACCCCAGCACATTAGTTTGCTAATTCCAGATGTATGAAACGCAGGCCTAACTGTATCTAGTATATTGAACGCCAGATAAACTAACTTGGCCTTTTTTAAATAAAAAAAATTCCCTCACTGGAATACTTTCAGTCTTTTGACTGTATGGATTACAGATGGAATGACTGTTATATGTGAGTACCGCTTTCTTTGACAGATTCTAGTATGGGTACATATATGTTTTCCCAACCCCAGCACATTAGTTTGCTAATTCCAGATGTATGAAACGCAGGCCTAACTGTATCTAGTATATTGAACGCCAGATAAACTAACTTGGCCTTTTTTAAATAAAAAAAATTCCCTCACTGGAATACTTTCAGTCTTTTGACTGTATGGAT
This sequence comes from Bufo bufo, assembly GCF_905171765.1. NCBI lineage: Eukaryota > Metazoa > Chordata > Amphibia > Anura > Bufonidae > Bufo > Bufo bufo. The sequence continues at coordinate 356,597,126 of NC_053391.1, read as the reverse complement.
TACAGATGGAATGACTGTTATATGTGAGTACCGCTTTCTTTGACAGATTCTAGTATGGGTACATATATGTTTTCCCAACCCCAGCACATTAGTTTGCTAATTCCAGATGTATGAAACGCAGGCCTAACTGTATCTAGTATATTGAACGCCAGATAAACTAACTTGGCCTTTTTTAAATAAAAAAAAATTCCCTCACTGGAATACTTTCAGTCTTTTGACTGTATGGATTACAGATGGAATGACTGTTATATGTGAGTACCGCTTTCTTTGACAGATTCTAGTATGGGTACATATATGTTTTCCCAACCCCAGCACATTAGTTTGCTAATTCCAGATGTATGAAACGCAGGCCTAACTGTATCTAGTATATTGAACGCCAGATAAACTAACTTGGCCTTTTTTAAATAAAAAAAATTCCCTCACTGGAATACTTTCAGTCTTTTGACTGTATGGATTACAGATGGAATGACTGTTATATGTGAGTACCGCTTTCTTTGACAGATTCTAGTATGGGTACATATATGTTTTCCCAACCCCAGCACATTAGTTTGCTAATTCCAGATGTATGAAACGCAGGCCTAACTGTATCTAGTATATTGAACGCCAGATAAACTAACTTGGCCTTTTTTAAATAAAAAAAATTCCCTCACTGGAATACTTTCAGTCTTTTGACTGTATGGATTACAGATGGAATGACTGTTATATGTGAGTACCGCTTTCTTTGACAGATTCTAGTATGGGTACATATATGTTTTCCCAACCCCAGCACATTAGTTTGCTAATTCCAGATGTATGAAACGCAGGCCTAACTGTATCTAGTATATTGAACGCCAGATAAACTAACTTGGCCTTTTTTAAATAAAAAAAATTCCCTCACTGGAATACTTTCAGTCTTTTGACTGTATGGATTACAGATGGAATGACTGTTATATGTGAGTACCGCTTTCTTTGACAGATTCTAGTATGGGTACATATATGTTTTCCCAACCCCAGCACATTAGTTTGCTAATTCCAGATGTATGAAACGCAGGCCTAACTGTATCTAGTATATTGAACGCCAGATAAACTAACTTGGCCTTTTTTAAATAAAAAAAATTCCCTCACTGGAATACTTTCAGTCTTTTGACTGTATGGATTACAGATGGAATGACTGTTATATGTGAGTACCGCTTTCTTTGACAGATTCTAGTATGGGTACATATATGTTTTCCCAACCCCAGCACATTAGTTTGCTAATTCCAGATGTATGAAACGCAGGCCTAACTGTATCTAGTATATTGAACGCCAGATAAACTAACTTGGCCTTTTTTAAATAAAAAAAATTCCCTCACTGGAATACTTTCAGTCTTTTGACTGTATGGATTACAGATGGAATGACTGTTATATGTGAGTACCGCTTTCTTTGACAGATTCTAGTATGGGTACATATATGTTTTCCCAACCCCAGCACATTAGTTTGCTAATTCCAGATGTATGAAACGCAGGCCTAACTGTATCTAGTATATTGAACGCCAGATAAACTAACTTGGCCTTTTTTAAATAAAAAAAATTCCCTCACTGGAATACTTTCAGTCTTTTGACTGTATGGATTACAGATGGAATGACTGTTATATGTGAGTACCGCTTTCTTTGACAGATTCTAGTATGGGTACATATATGTTTTCCCAACCCCAGCACATTAGTTTGCTAATTCCAGATGTATGAAACGCAGGCCTAACTGTATCTAGTATATTGAACGCCAGATAAACTAACTTGGCCTTTTTTAAATAAAAAAAATTCCCTCACTGGAATACTTTCAGTCTTTTGACTGTATGGATTACAGATGGAATGACTGTTATATGTGAGTACCGCTTTCTTTGACAGATTCTAGTATGGGTACATATATGTTTTCCCAACCCCAGCACATTAGTTTGCTAATTCCAGATGTATGAAACGCAGGCCTAACTGTATCTAGTATATTGAACGCCAGATAAACTAACTTGGCCTTTTTTAAATAAAAAAAATTCCCTCACTGGAATACTTTCAGTCTTTTGACTGTATGGATTACAGATGGAATGACTGTTATATGTGAGTACCGCTTTCTTTGACAGATTCTAGTATGGGTACATATATGTTTTCCCAACCCCAGCACATTAGTTTGCTAATTCCAGATGTATGAAACGCAGGCCTAACTGTATCTAGTATATTGAACGCCAGATAAACTAACTTGGCCTTTTTTAAATAAAAAAAAATTCCCTCACTGGAATACTTTCAGTCTTTTGACTGTATGGATTACAGATGGAATGACTGTTATATGTGAGTACCGCTTTCTTTGACAGATTCTAGTATGGGTACATATATGTTTTCCCAACCCCAGCACATTAGTTTGCTAATTCCAGATGTATGAAACGCAGGCCTAACTGTATCTAGTATATTGAACGCCAGATAAACTAACTTGGCCTTTTTTAAATAAAAAAAATTCCCTCACTGGAATACTTTCAGTCTTTTGACTGTATGGATTACAGATGGAATGACTGTTATATGTGAGTACCGCTTTCTTTGACAGATTCTAGTATGGGTACATATATGTTTTCCCAACCCCAGCACATTAGTTTGCTAATTCCAGATGTATGAAACGCAGGCCTAACTGTATCTAGTATATTGAACGCCAGATAAACTAACTTGGCCTTTTTTAAATAAAAAAAATTCCCTCACTGGAATACTTTCAGTCTTTTGACTGTATGGATTACAGATGGAATGACTGTTATATGTGAGTACCGCTTTCTTTGACAGATTCTAGTATGGGTACATATATGTTTTCCCAACCCCAGCACATTAGTTTGCTAATTCCAGATGTATGAAACGCAGGCCTAACTGTATCTAGTATATTGAACGCCAGATAAACTAACTTGGCCTTTTTTAAATAAAAAAAATTCCCTCACTGGAATACTTTCAGTCTTTTGACTGTATGGATTACAGATGGAATGACTGTTATATGTGAGTACCGCTTTCTTTGACAGATTCTAGTATGGGTACATATATGTTTTCCCAACCCCAGCACATTAGTTTGCTAATTCCAGATGTATGAAACGCAGGCCTAACTGTATCTAGTATATTGAACGCCAGATAAACTAACTTGGCCTTTTTTAAATAAAAAAAATTCCCTCACTGGAATACTTTCAGTCTTTTGACTGTATGGATTACAGATGGAATGACTGTTATATGTGAGTACCGCTTTCTTTGACAGATTCTAGTATGGGTACATATATGTTTTCCCAACCCCAGCACATTAGTTTGCTAATTCCAGATGTATGAAACGCAGGCCTAACTGTATCTAGTATATTGAACGCCAGATAAACTAACTTGGCCTTTTTTAAATAAAAAAAATTCCCTCACTGGAATACTTTCAGTCTTTTGACTGTATGGATTACAGATGGAATGACTGTTATATGTGAGTACCGCTTTCTTTGACAGATTCTAGTATGGGTACATATATGTTTTCCCAACCCCAGCACATTAGTTTGCTAATTCCAGATGTATGAAACGCAGGCCTAACTGTATCTAGTATATTGAACGCCAGATAAACTAACTTGGCCTTTTTTAAATAAAAAAAATTCCCTCACTGGAATACTTTCAGTCTTTTGACTGTATGGATTACAGATGGAATGACTGTTATATGTGAGTACCGCTTTCTTTGACAGATTCTAGTATGGGTACATATATGTTTTCCCAACCCCAGCACATTAGTTTGCTAATTCCAGATGTATGAAACGCAGGCCTAACTGTATCTAGTATATTGAACGCCAGATAAACTAACTTGGCCTTTTTTAAATAAAAAAAATTCCCTCACTGGAATACTTTCAGTCTTTTGACTGTATGGATTACAGATGGAATGACTGTTATATGTGAGTACCGCTTTCTTTGACAGATTCTAGTATGGGTACATATATGTTTTCCCAACCCCAGCACATTAGTTTGCTAATTCCAGATGTATGAAACGCAGGCCTAACTGTATCTAGTATATTGAACGCCAGATAAACTAACTTGGCCTTTTTTAAATAAAAAAAATTCCCTCACTGGAATACTTTCAGTCTTTTGACTGTATGGATTACAGATGGAATGACTGTTATATGTGAGTACCGCTTTCTTTGACAGATTCTAGTATGGGTACATATATGTTTTCCCAACCCCAGCACATTAGTTTGCTAATTCCAGATGTATGAAACGCAGGCCTAACTGTATCTAGTATATTGAACGCCAGATAAACTAACTTGGCCTTTTTAAATAAAAAAAATTCCCTCACTGGAATACTTTCAGTCTTTTGACTGTATGGATTACAGATGGAATGACTGTTATATGTGAGTACCGCTTTCTTTGACAGATTCTAGTATGGGTACATATATGTTTTCCCAACCCAGCACATTAGTTTGCTAATTCCAGATGTATGAAACGCAGGCCTAACTGTATCTAGTATATTGAACGCCAGATAAACTAACTTGGCCTTTTTTAAATAAAAAAAAATTCCCTCACTGGAATACTTTCAGTCTTTTGACTGTATGGATTACAGATGGAATGACTGTTATATGTGAGTACCGCTTTCTTTGACAGATTCTAGTATGGGTACATATATGTTTTCCCAACCCCAGCACATTAGTTTGCTAATTCCAGATGTATGAAACGCAGGCCTAACTGTATCTAGTATAATGAACGCCAGATAAACTAACTTGGCCTTTTTTAAATAAAAAAAATTCCCTCACGGGAATACTTTCAGTCTTTTGACTGTATGGATTACAGATGGAATGACTGTTATATGGGAGTACCGCTTTCTTTGACAGATTCTAGTATGGGTACATATATGTTTTCCCAACCCCAGCACATTAGTTTGCTAATTCCAGATGTATGAAACGCAGGCCTAACTGTATCTAGTATATTGAACGCCAGATAAACTAACTTGGCCTTTTTTAAATAAAAAAAATTCCCCTCACTGGAATACTTTCAGTCTTTTGACTGTATGGATTACAGATGGAATGACTGTTATATGTGAGTACCGCTTTCTTTGACAGATTCTAGTATGGGTACATATATGTTTTCCCAACCCCAGCACATTAGTTTGCTAATTCCAGATGTATGAAACGCAGGCCTAACTGTATCTAGTATATTGAACGCCAGATAAACTAACTTGGCCTTTTTAAATAAAAAAAATCCCCTCACTGGAATACTTTCAGTCTTTTAACTGTATGGATTACAGATGGAATGACTGTTATATGTGAGTACCGCTTTCTTTGACAGATTCTAGTATGGGTACATATATGTTTTCCCAACCCCAGCACATTAGTTTGCTAATTCCAGATGTATGAAACGCAGGCCTAACTGTATCTAGTATATTGAACGCCAGATAAACTAACTTGGCCTTTTTTAAATAAAAAAAATCCCTCACTGGAATACTTTCAGTCTTTTGACTGTATGGATTACAGATGGAATGACTGTTATATGTGAGTACCGCTTTCTTTGACAGATTCTAGTATGGGTACATATATGTTTTCCCAACCCCAGCACATTAGTTTGCTAATTCCAGATGTATGAAACGCAGGCCTAACTGTATCTAGTATATTGAACGCCAGATAAACTAACTTGGCCTTTTTTAAATAAAAAAAAATTCCCTCACTGGAATACTTTCAGTCTTTTGACTGTATGGATTACAGATGGAATGACTGTTATATGTGAGTACCGCTTTCTTTGACAGATTCTAGTATGGGTACATATATGTTTTCCCAACCCCAGCACATTAGTTTGCTAATTCCAGATGTATGAAACGCAGGCCTAACTGTATCTAGTATATTGAACGCCAGATAAACTAACTTGGCCTTTTTTAAATAAAAAAAATTCCCTCACTGGAATACTTTCAGTCTTTTGACTGTATGGATTACAGATGGAATGACTGTTATATGTGAGTACCGCTTTCCTTGACAGATTCTAGTATGGGTACATATATGTTTTCCCAACCCCAGCACATTAGTTTGCTAATTCCAGATGTATGAAACGCAGGCCTAACTGTATCTAGTATATTGAACGCCAGATAAACTAACTTGGCCTTTTTTAAATAAAAAAAATTCCCTCACTGGAATACTTTCAGTCTTTTGACTGTATGGATTACAGATGGAATGACTGTTATATGTGAATACCGCTTTCTTTGACAGATTCTAGTATGGGTACATATATGTTTTCCCAACCCCAGCACATTAGTTTGCTAATTCCAGATGTATGAAACGCAGGCCTAACTGTATCTAGTATATTGAACGCCAGATAAACTAACTTTGCCTTTTTTAAATAAAAAAAAAATTCCCTCACTGGAATACTTTCAGTCTTTTGACTGTATGGATTACAGATGGAATGACTGTTATATGTGAGTACCGCTTTCTTTGACAGATTCTAGTATGGGTACATATATGTTTTCCCAACCCCAGCACATTAGTTTGCTAATTCCAGATGTATGAAACGCAGGCCTAACTGTATCTAGTATATTGAACGCCAGATAAACTAACTTGGCCTTTTTTAAATAAAAAAAATTCCCTCACTGGAATACTTTCAGTCTTTTGACTGTATGGATTACAGATGGAATGACTGTTATATGTGAGTACCGCTTTCTTTGACAGATTCTAGTATGGGTACATATATGTTTTCCCAACCCCAGCACATTAGTTTGCTAATTCCAGATGTATGAAACGCAGGCCTAACTGTATCTAGTATATTGAACGCCAGATAAACTAACTTGGCCTTTTTTAAATAAAAAAAAAATTCCCTCACTGGAATACTTTCAGTCTTTTGACTGTATGGATTACAGATGGAATGACTGTTATATGTGAGTACCGCTTTCTTTGACAGATTCTAGTATGGGTACATATATGTTTTCCCAACCCCAGCACATTAGTTTGCTAATTCCAGATGTATGAAACGCAGGCCTAACTGTATCTAGTATATTGAACGCCAGATAAACTAACTTGGCCTTTTTTAAATAAAAAAAATTCCCTCACTGGAATACTTTCAGTCTTTTGACTGTATGGATTACAGATGGAATGACTGTTATATGTGAGTACCGCTTTCTTTGACAGATTCTAGTATGGGTACATATATGTTTTCCCAACCCCAGCACATTAGTTTGCTAATTCCAGATGTATGAAACGCAGGCCTAACTGTATCTAGTATATTGAACGCCAGATAAACTAACTTGGCCTTTTTTAAATAAAAAAAAATTCCCTCACTGGAATACTTTCAGTCTTTTGACTGTATGGATTACAGATGGAATGACTGTTATATGTGAGTACCGCTTTCTTTGACAGATTCTAGTATGGGTACATATATGTTTTCCCAACCCCAGCACATTAGTTTGCTAATTCCAGATGTATGAAACGCAGGCCTAACTGTATCTAGTATATTGAACGCCAGATAAACTAACTTGGCCTTTTTTAAATAAAAAAAATTCCCTCACTGGAATACTTTCAGTCTTTTGACTGTATGGATTACAGATGGAATGACTGTTATATGTGAGTACCGCTTTCTTTGACAGATTCTAGTATCGGTACATATATGTTTTCCCAACGCCAGCACATTAGTTTGCTAATTCCAGATGTATGAAACGCAGGCCTAACTGTATCTAGTATATTGAACGCCAGATAAACTAACTTGGCCTTTTTTAAATAAAAAAAATCCCCTCACTGGAATACTTTCAGTCTTTTGACTGTATGGATTACAGATGGAATGACTGTTATATGTGAGTACCGCTTTCTTTGACAGATTCTAGTATGGGTACATATATGTTTTCCCAACCCCAGCACATTAGTTTGCTAATTCCAGATGTATGAAACGCAGGCCTAACTGTATCTAGTATATTGAACGCCAGATAAACTAACTTGGCCTTTTTTAAATAAAAAAAAATCCCCTCACTGGAATACTTTCAGTCTTTTGACTGTATGGATTACAGATGGAATGACTGTTATATGTGAGTACCGCTTTCTTTGACAGATTCTAGTATGGGTACATATATGTTTTCCCAACCCCAGCACATTAGTTTGCTAATTCCAGATGTATGAAACGCAGGCCTAACTGTATCTAGTATATTGAACGCCAGATAAACTAACTTGGCCTTTTTTAAATAAAAAAAAATCCCTCACTGGAATACTTTCAGTCTTTTGACTGTATGGATTACAGATGGAATGACTGTTATATGTGAGTACCGCTTTCTTTGACAGATTCTAGTATGGGTACATATATGTTTTCCCAACCCCAGCACATTAGTTTGCTAATTCCAGATGTATGAAACGCAGGCCTAACTGTATCTAGTATATTGAACGCCAGATAAACTAACTTGGCCTTTTTTAAATAAAAAAAATTCCCTCACTGGAATACTTTCAGTCTTTTGACTGTATGGATTACAGATGGAATGACTGTTATATGTGAGTACCGCTTTCTTTGACAGATTCTAGTATGGGTACATATATGTTTTCCCAACCCCAGCACATTAGTTTGCTAATTCCAGATGTATGAAACGCAGGCCTAACTGTATCTAGTATATTGAACGCCAGATAAACTAACTTGGCCTTTTTTAAATAAAAAAAATCCCCTCACTGGAATACTTTCAGTCTTTTGACTGTATGGATTACAGATGGAATGACTGTTATATGTGAGTACCGCTTTCTTTGACAGATTCTAGTATGGGTACATATATGTTTTCCCAACCCCAGCACATTAGTTTGCTAATTCCAGATGTATGAAACGCAGGCCTAACTGTATCTAGTATATTGAACGCCAGATAAACTAACTTGGCCTTTTTTAAATAAAAAAAATTCCCTCACTGGAATACTTTCAGTCTTTTGACTGTATGGATTACAGATGGAATGACTGTTATATGTGAGTACCGCTTTCTTTGACAGATTCTAGTATGGGTACATATATGTTTTCCCAACCCCAGCACATTAGTTTGCTAATTCCAGATGTATGAAACGCAGGCCTAACTGTATCTAGTATATTGAACGCCAGATAAACTAACTTGGCCTTTTTTAAATAAAAAAAATCCCCTCACTGGAATACTTTCAGTCTTTTGACTGTATGGATTACAGATGGAATGACTGTTATATGTGAGTACCGCTTTCTTTGACAGATTCTAGTATGGGTACATATATGTTTTCCCAACCCCAGCACATTAGTTTGCTAATTCCAGATGTATGAAACGCAGGCCTAACTGTATCTAGTATATTAACGCCAGATAAACTAACTTGGCCTTTTTTAAATAAAAAAAAAATTCCCTCACTGGAATACTTTCAGTCTTTTGACTGTATGGATTACAGATGGAATGACTGTTATATGTGAGTACCGCTTTCTTTGACAGATTCTAGTATGGGTACATATATGTTTTCCCAACCCCAGCACATTAGTTTGCTAATTCCAGATGTATGAAACGCAGGCCTAACTGTATCTAGTATATTGAACGCCAGATAAACTAACTTGGCCTTTTTTAAATAAAAAAAATTCCCTCACTGGAATACTTTCAGTCTTTTGACTGTATGGATTACAGATGGAATGACTGTTATATGTGAGTACCGCTTTCTTTGACAGATTCTAGTATGGGTACATATATGTTTTCCCAACCCCAGCACATTAGTTTGCTAATTCCAGATGTATGAAACGCAGGCCTAACTGTATCTAGTATATTGAACGCCAGATAAACTAACTTGGCCTTTTTTAAATAAAAAAAATTCCCTCACTGGAATACTTTCAGTCTTTTGACTGTATGGATTACAGATGGAATGACTGTTATATGTGAGTACCGCTTTCTTTGACAGATTCTAGTATGGGTACATATATGTTTTCCCAACCCCAGCACATTAGTTTGCTAATTCCAGATGTATGAAACGCAGGCCTAACTGTATCTAGTATATTGAACGCCAGATAAACTAACTTGGCCTTTTTTAAATAAAAAAAATTCCCTCACTGGAATACTTTCAGTCTTTTGACTGTATGGATTACAGATGGAATGACTGTTATATGTGAGTACCGCTTTCTTTGACAGATTCTAGTATGGGTACATATATGTTTTCCCAACCCCAGCACATTAGTTTGCTAATTCCAGATGTATGAAACGCAGGCCTAACTGTATCTAGTATATTGAACGCCAGATAAACTAACTTGGCCTTTTTTAAATAAAAAAAATCCCCTCACTGGAATACTTTCAGTCTTTTGACTGTATGGATTACAGATGGAATGACTGTTATATGTGAGTACCGCTTTCTTTGACAGATTCTAGTATGGGTACATATATGTTTTCCCAACCCCAGCACATTAGTTTGCTAATTCCAGATGTATGAAACGCAGGCCTAACTGTATCTAGTATATTGAACGCCAGATAAACTAACTTGGCCTTTTTTAAATAAAAAAAATTCCCTCACTGGAATACTTTCAGTCTTTTGACTGTATGGATTACAGATGGAATGACTGTTATATGTGAGTACCGCTTTCTTTGACAGATTCTAGTATGGGTACATATATGTTTTCCCAACCCCAGCACATTAGTTTGCTAATTCCAGATGTATGAAACGCAGGCCTAACTGTATCTAGTATATTGAACGCCAGATAAACTAACTTGGCCTTTTTTAAATAAAATAAAAATTCCCTCACTGGAATACTTTCAGTCTTTTGACTGTATGGATTACAGATGGAATGACTGTTATATGTGAGTACCGCTTTCTTTGACAGATTCTAGTATGGGTACATATATGTTTTCCCAACCCCAGCACATTAGTTTGCTAATTCCAGATGTATGAAACGCAGGCCTAACTGTATCTAGTATATTGAACGCCAGATAAACTAACTTGGCCTTTTTTAAATAAAAAAAAAATTCCCTCACTGGAATACTTTATGGCTTTTCACTGTATGGATTACAGGTGGACTGGTATTAGTAGGGGTGACACAAGCACACCCAAGTCCCTGATGTAGGATTTCTATGGCACAGACCACTATTACAAGTGATTAATGGACGTTGGGAGAGATTGTGCTGCAGCACTAGTCCCAAGATGGCCGCCGCCTATCAGCCCAGTAACATGTGCCACAAAATGGTCTGCACAACCATTAAAAAAAATAGCCTTGGACTGTGCTGCTAAATCGCTATTGGTCTGAATCCCAGGTGTAGATGTCTGACTTGTTTGGAGCTTTGGAATGCACACTGTGGCAGCTTCTGCTGCAGCACTACAAGTCGCAAAATGGCGGCCGGCGGTCAGCCCAGGTACATGTGGATGGAAAAATCACTCTGGCCACTCTAAAAATAGCCAATCCCTATCAAAAAAGCAGCTCAGCTGCAGTTGTTCAGATGAATCACAGGTGGAGGAGAGAAATTTGCTTCCAGTTATTCAATTATCCCTGCCTATTCTCGCCCTAGCATCAGCTGCGTCTATCCCTGTTCTATTCACATCGGGAGTGAGCACGTCCCGACGTGCGCACAAGCTTATAAAGAGGCTGAGTCACATGCTGCACTTGGCCAATCACAGCCTTGCCAATAGTAGGCATGGCTGCGATGGCATCTTAGGGCAAGTAGTATGATGCATGTTGATTGGCTGCTTTGCAGCCTTTCAAAATGCGCCAAAATACATGCCGAACGACGAACCCGAACCCGAACTTTTACGAAAAAGTTCGGGTTCGGGTCCGTGTCACGAACACCCCAAAATTCGGTACGGACCCGAACTATGCTCGAACTGTTCGCTCAACACTAGTCCTGGACAGAGTTCTCCCTTTATTAACTCAAAATTTCCTTAGACTAAAAATGTTTTGTGGTCCGCAAAACATAGATCATGGCTTTATGCACCCCACGCTTTCTCAATGCACACTATTATAGAACTGCCTATTCTTGTCCACAATATGGACAAGAAAATTACATGTTCTATCTTTTTGCAGAGCCAAAAAACGAACATATACAGTAGATGTGGACATCCCATAGTGTGCTGACCGTATCTTCTGCCGTTCAGATGCAGACAAAAAATATGGCTGTGTTCATGAGGCTTAATAGCATATATGAAAATGAGTCTTTAAACTGGAGTACCCTTTTACTATCATTAGTGACCACTGAGGAAGAAGAAACAGGCGCTCTGCTCGTATCGGGGGACAAAACATCCGGTGTACACTTACAAATAAGTCTTCACTTGGCAAGTGTTTACTATCTGTCTGAGCGCTCCTACCTACTGTATCTGCGCTTCTCCTTCTTCTCTTGCATATCATTAGTGATGAGAATCTTAATGGGTCCATTTATTTCTTGAATATTTCAATATATGTAAATGCAAACACTGTTCTTTAAAATATTGCAGAATTAATGGGCATTTGTTACTAAAGCGATAGTTTGCTATGATGTTTCCTTTTTCCCGTCAACAGTTGAGTATTTTGTTTGCCTTTGATATTGTATAGTATTTTTAGATTCTTATTTAGTGTTTCATTAATTGGAGTCCAGTAAAGCATAGTTAGAGAGACTTGCTGTCCATGGTCCTGATTCATGTATCTTATAATGAGGCATTTCACACTTCCACAACCGCCGTGCAGTCAATGTGTTCTATATACTGCTTTGAAAACAAAATCATTTTACACTCAGACTCTAATTATATTTAACATCGAGATCCATTGATTTAGTCACGAAGCCTATTTTATTACTTAACAAATGCATCTGCCTGAAAAGAAGTTGATTTTACACCAGACAATACCAGACGCAGAGCATTTTATACAGGACATTTTCAGATGTAAGGAATTTTATCTACAGTGCACTGTACTTGAATATCAAGTATATCTATGAAGCTGCAGCCTGTACGTACAACGCATTCTTGATAGCTATTCCAGCATTGAGGAAAAGCAGCATCGAGAGATACTGTAGATTAGGGCTGAGTTTGTCATTTTTCATAGCTAATCATTATGAAATTGAGAGGACCGTTTTGGCTATTTTTATGCATGTTAAGCAAGGCAGATTTAACTTTGGTATCTGAATATTCCCATTCCTCTATTACTTTTTAAATGATATATATTAGAAATCACCGTAAGAACTTAGTAGTAAAATTAATGCTGGAAACTGATTCATATTACGTCCCTTACATTCTTGACTATTCAGCTCTCTTAGGCTACATGCACACAACCGTATGTGTTTTGCGGTCCACAGATTGTCATCCTTTTTTTTGCGGATCCATTGTAACAATGCCTATCCTTGTCTACAAAACGGACAAAAATAGGACATGTTCTATTTTTTTTGCAGGGGCTATGGAACGGAAATACTGATGCGGACAGCACACGGTGTGCTGTCCGCATTTTTTGTGGACCCATTGAAATGAATGAGTCCGCATCCTATCCGCAAGAAAAACAGAACTGACACGGAAACAAAATATGTTTGTGTGCATGTAGCTTTACTAAAAGCATGTGAATACCATTTAGTCTCTCATTGGCTTATTGTGTTTGAATGGCTGGAGATAGAATGAATCAATTTTCCAGCTGTTTTTTACTATAGCAATTTTTTTCCTAATGTTTGCACCTGATTCAGTGCAGTTCTGCTTGAGCAAATTATTAACAAGTTGCACATCTCTAGAAATGTAAATTAAAGATTGGATAATCTGTTGCTCCTTTAACACAGCACTGTAAAGCTGCTGTACTGAGTATACAGAAATAAAGCCACCATCCACATACTGCTACGCCTGTATAAAGATATATATATATATATATATATATATACAGTACAGACCAAAAGTTTGGACACACCTTCCCATTCAAAGAGTTTTCTTTATTTTCATGACTGTGAAGGCATCAAAACTATGAATTAACACATGTGGAATTATATACATAATAAACAAGTGTGAAACAACTGAAAATATGTCATATTCTAGGTTCTTCAAAGTAGCCACCTTTTGCTTTGATTACTGCTTTGCACACTCTTGGCATTCTCTTGATGAGCTTCAAGAGGTAGTCCCCTGAAATGGTCTTCCAACAGTCTTGAAGGAGTTCCCAGAGATGCTTAGCACTTGTTGGCCCTTTTGCCTTCACTCTGCGGTCCAGCTCACCCCAAACCATCTCGATTGGGTTCAGGTCCGGTGACTGTGGAGGCCAGGTCATCTGGCGCAGCACCCCATCACTCTCCTTCATGGTCAAATAGCCTTAGTTTTCCCAATTTTTCGGCTGACTGACTGACCTTCATTTCTTAAAGTAATGATGGCCACTCGTTTTTCTTTACTTAGCTGCTTTTTTTTTTGCCATAATACAAATTCTAACAGTCTATTCAGTAGGACTATCAGCTGTGTATCCACCTGACTTCTCCTCAACGCAACTGATGGTCCCAACCCCATTTATAAGGCAAGAAATCCCACTTATTAAACCTGACAGGGCACACCTGTGAAGTGAAAACCATTTCAGGGGACTACCTCTGACAATTATCAGCTATGGAATTTTAAAGTTCAAATGCTACTATCCAGAGATAACTTGTGGGAGGTTACCACCACAGAGAGGCCATAGGACAATGATCAGGACTGGGACAAGAAAAACAGAGAGGCACGGGCCACCATAAGCTTACTAGTGGAAGATGAAGCTCATCAAGAGAATGCCAAGAGTGTGCAAAGCAGTAATCAAAGCAAAAGGTGGCTACTTTGAAGAACCTAGAATATGACATATTTTCAGTTGTTTCACACTTGTTTGTTATGTATATAATTTCACATGTGTTAATTCATAGTTTTGATGCCTTCAGTGTGAATCTACAATTTTCATAGCCATGCTGCACACATAAGCATTGTCATACTGAAAAATAAGTAGCAGCACTTTAAAGTATACAATGTACTGCCAAAGCGTACTTGATGGTGGTCCCATCAGCATTCTATTATAATAGCACTATCATAGCCAGCACAGTGTCCTCGTGAACGGTGCCAGTTCAGTGCCTCCTGTGCACAATATGAGTATCCCTATAAATAATAGTGCCAGCAGAGTTCCCCCAGAAACAACCACTCCAGCATAGTGCCCCCTATAAACAGTGTCAATTAACTGACATCCATCTATAATAATTCCAGCACAGTGTAACACTGTAATCTACGGTAGTCTTAGGTAATAAAGTAGTTATTATTTGGGAGTTTAAAGATGGTGCCAGCTCAATAGCTGAGCTAGTGCTATAACTGGCAGGTGATGGCTGAGTTAAAAAGCTGACACCTGCAGGCAGTGTCCATGATTAGATCAACTGAAACCACAGCATCTAAGTGTTGTAGATACAACATCTTACAGCTTAGTCTATTGCTAAGTTAACTGCACCACCAGCTCCAGTGCTTTTTTTTATTGTGTTTATAACCTTGTCTTATGTCAATCGTGAATTCTTCTGTGATTACAATAAAATTGTGTATGGTTTCATTATATTTTGCGTTGGTACATTATTTCATATTGCTTAGGGTACTTTCACACTAGCGGTTTTCTTTTCCGGCATAGAGTTCCGTCACTGGGGCTCTATACCGGAAAATAACTGATCAGGCATATCCTCATGCATTCTGAATGAAGAGTAATCTGTTCAGGATGCATCAGGATGTCTTCAGTTCAGTCATTTTGACTGATCGGGCAAAAGATAAAACCGGTAAAAATGTGAAAAAAGATACAAGACGGATCCGTCTGTCTGCATGACAAGCGGAGAGACCGATCCGTTCTTGCAATGCATTTGTGAGACGGATCCGCATCTGGATGCATCTCACAAATGCTTTCAGTCACATGCAGATCGGCGGATCCGGCGGGCAGTTCCGACGACGGAACTGCCCGCCGGATCACACTGCCGCAAGTGTGAAAGTAGCCTTAGTGGGTATCCATATATCCTTTTTGGTTAACATAATTATAACACTAGATGTCACTGTTACTAATGCTTCACTTGTAGTCTCTCTATGCATTTCTATGATGTGTTTTATTTCCTGTACATTGAGGTGAACTCACAGATTTTTCTGTCTGTGACCATCACCATGTAAGGCGACCTTCTGTTATTGCATGCATGTTCCAATAAAGCCAGTTCCTGTTACTCCACAACGTCTGATTTGAATTGACTCCGCTGCACCCAGCAATCCTACTCTGCAACAGGTTATGGGCCCAGTGACCGGATAAAGCCCAGTGACCAGGTGTGGCCAAGGCAGAACAAAACTCAGAACAAAAGACAGTGTGGCTGATGCAGAGATCAACATGAGGAAGCTTTCCAGAGAAATCTCCTCTAGACAAGTTAGACTGTTCATATATAAAGGAGGGAGAATGGCCAGAATCTCAGAGGTTAAACTCTCAGTGGCCAAGCTGAACAATGACAATTATCAGCTATGGAATTTTAAAGTTCAAATGCTACTATCCAGAGATGACTTGTGGGAGGGTACCACCACAGAGAGGCCATAGGACAATGATCAGGACTGGGACAAGAAAAACAGAGAGGCACGGGCCACCATAAGCTTACTAGTGGAAGATGATCAGCTCATTCACATACGCCATGAGGGCACAGCGAAAGGCATGTGGGCAGGGGCATAACTACCATAGTGGCAGACCATGTGACTGCTATGGGGCCCAGGGCAAGAAGGGGCCCAGTCTTAGTTGGGATCATCCCCTCTTCTACTGGAGGTGAAAACTTGGTCAGGACTCTACCCTCTAAAGCAGGGGTGCACAACCTTTTCTGGTTGGGGGCCACATTGTCAACCTGAACCAATTCCAAGTGGTGAAAATAAACTTTAAAGGGGTATTACCAAGTGAAATACTATATTTATGGCATATTGAACTTAAAGTATATATCATAAATGTCTAGTTACACTTCTAGTACTCCCATCTAATGGGACAATAAATGAAAGATTAATGTGAACAGCCACAAGACATAGACATACATGTCTGCTACCAGATGTTTGGGGGCCGCATAGAATGGTATTGAGGGCCGCAGGTTGTGCACCCCTGCTCTAAAGGAACAACTTTTAGTTTAGTTGTTTAAATGAAGCAGTGTAAAAATGGCCCAAGGGTCATTGAAAGGGGTTTAGGTAGAAACCCTTCTGTCCTGTGTGGGGGGCCTGGTTTGATTTTGCTATGGGGCCCTCACTTCTCTATGTACGCCACTGCATGTGGGATGTACTGAAAAGACTGCATGACAGATCCAGTTTAAACAGCAAGTTGTTTCTACTGCGGAAACTTTAGAAAATTAGGCTTAGCAGAGAACAGGACATGCAGGAGCATATAAACGCCATGCTGGAAGTGATTACACAACTCAATTGGGGGAGAATATAACAGACAGTCATGCCGCAGTCATGTTGTTGTGCAGTTTACCCAATAAATATACTGAACTGATCAATGCACTGGAGACACGGCCTGAGACAGATCTGACACTAGTATTTGTAATAATAAGGTTCATAGATGAGTATCAAAGAAGAAAGGAATTAGTGCATGACGCCACAGAAACCGACACCAGAACCTCTCTTAAAACTACAGATGCAGGAGACCAGGGTGTGTTTTAGATGCCACAAACAAGGACACATAAAGAAAGACTGTACTATATTTAAAGCAGAGCAAATGAGACAGCGTCCCTCTTATACTAAACAAAAGGTCAAAGCAACCATCTCTGATCCATGGGAAGGAAACTGGAATGCCACATTTAAAGCAACAGGCAACCATAAATGTCAAGGCTGGTGCATCGACTCGGGAGCAACCAGTCACATGACAAGTGATAGAAGTTTTTTCACAGAACTTGATCTGAATAACAAAGAAACTATTTACCTTGCAGATGGAAGTAAAATACATGCAGAAGGATATGGGCATAGAACCTTGTATGCCCTGATGATGCAGGACACAATTTAGCTATACCAGTGAAAGATGTACTTTATGTTCCTGATCTAGAAGTAGGACTCGTATCTGTTTAGTGTCTAACAGCCAGAGGACTCCCTTTAAAATTCAAAGGTGACAAGCAGACAATAGCAAGTGCCAAGCTGGATGATCATCTGTATCACCTCAACACAGTGAAGGAAAAGGTGAGACTGTATACACATAAGCACAATGACTGTATACACATGTGGCACAGGCGCCTAGGTCGTAGACACCCAGAATGCATACAGGAACTACAAAAGAGGAATCTGACAAAGGATCTAACAGTATCCCTTTGTCCAGTTACTGTTAAGTGTGAATGTTGCATCAAATCCAAAGCTACAAGAGCAACACTTCCCAAAGTTAGTCAGAAGAGAGCTTCAAGACCACTTGACCTAGTTCACAGTGATGCATGTGGTCCCCTAAACCCACCTACACCTGGCGGCAACAGGTACATAGTGACTTTCATAGACGGCTATTCAAGATACACAGTCACCTACCTAATGCAACACAAGAGTGAAGTTCTTGACAAATTACAAGACTATGTAGTTTCAGAGAAAGCCTCTCATACTTTGGAGTGATAATGGAGGTGAATTCACAGGACATAAGATACAAGAGTACTTAAAACAGAATGGAATAGAACATCAAAACAAAGTCCCATACACACCAGAGCAAAATGGGGTAGCCGAAAGAAAGAACAGAACTCTGACTGAAATGATCAGATGTATGCTGACAGACTCTGGACTACCACAAAAATATTGGGGTGAGGTGGCAATGACAGTCACATATTTGCAGAACAGACTCTAAAAGGATTTGGACCTTTCTGGACCTCTACGACCACCTTGGTTTCATCTTACTGACGTCAGGAGAGATATTTCTCAGCCGGCAATAACATGACACACACCCAGGTATCACTGAGAAATACTCTAACTTTATTATGCTATAGCTTGGCCTTATATAGGCAGTAGAAAAGTTTGCATAACAACTGAGTTAAACCAATCATAAAGATACACATTGTTTCTCACACACATACTACCGGAACATCCTTATATGGTATGTGTACGTGCAGTAAGCAAAAATAATAGGTTTTAATCAGTCACATATAAGAATGTATGCAGTTGGGCCGAGTGACCCTGAAAAAGGCAAGAATGTTTGTACTAGTTCTGGGGGATTCCCAGAATCTGGACCTGGGACAGAAAAGCGAAACTTAAAGAGAGTCTGTCACCAGATTTTGACCTTATAGACCGCTTACATAGCGCTCTAGCATAGCAGTCTATGATTCTGTAACGGATCTCCTAGCACCCCGACCGGGTACCTCCGTTGATAAATGCTCCCAGTGCCTCCCGAGGACTCCAAGCACTCCGCTCGACACCGATACCACCACAGGAACCAGGAAAATGAACAGCTCTTACAAGAGCTAGGAGTAATAGCCAGGGGAGTATACAAGTATAGCAATCCCCACACACATGAGACGAGGCTCTATGTTGAGAGTAAAACAGGAATACTTTATTGAGGGCTACCCGCCCGTATTTATGCAGGTCCCCATCTGGTGTACACGCCCCTAGGGGACCAGAAGGAAGACTGTGACACAGGACAGATACGTAGCACTCAGGATACACAGACACAACACATCCCTACAATGCATCATGGTTTCCTCCTCTCTGCCCTGGAGACACCCGAGGAGCAATTCAATTATCTCTCAGGACAAAGGGAAATCACCAATACACATGTGGGAACAACAGGACAGGAATCACCACCCAAACACACAATGTCACACCCTCACAGCAAACACAGACATTTAACATATTCCCAGATAGCTCAAGTCTGAGTGCATATCATTAGGTGAATAGCACTCAGAATACACAAATACAATAACATTAGCTATCTGGGTATCCTCACATAACATACAATACAATTACACAGACAGATGGTTCTGTCACACACCTCAAAACCCCACATGTCCCCATATGGCTTGGATCTGAGCGCTCAGATGCCACAAACACAGTCAAATCGCCATGGGGTTTAAGTTTTGCATGGGCTGATGAGAGGGCCCATAATCCTGGGGCAAGAGGCTGGCAACCAGGCCCCTCCAAAACCCAGTGGTGAGGTTGGTTTCGCCACACATCTCCCCCTCCCAGGGAAGACTAACCAGATACCTAACCTCACGCCAGTCGGTACCTGAGTTAGTCTGGCAGCCCACCCACAACCAAATACTGGACCTGTTGAATTTGGTAGCCTGTCTCTGTCCAGTGAGTCCACCAAGGTTATATTGGTAGCTGGTACTCCCGGTCTCTGTGTTGCTCCCTGGCTTGGAGTGGAGGTTGCTTTGTGGGCAGGGATCAGCGGTACTCTGCCCTGGTGCCAGCGCTACCACGGAAGAAGCCTGGTTGGAGCTTGGTTGTTGGAGGGGGAGACCAACTGTCTCCCCTTTGGATACCCAGCTCTGCTGCTGGAGGGGGAGACCGACTGTCCCTACCCCCTGTGCTGTAAGTGCAGAGACCACGGTCCCATCTGCACTGTTGTGGGGCTTACTGTCTCCCCCTGGTGCATTAAGCTGCCGCTGGGGAGAGGGGGTAATGAGCTCCTCTCCCATACATACTTCCAGCCGCTGGGGAGGGCGACCGACCGTCTCCGCTCCCAATAGAGTGTCCTGCTGCTGGGGAAAGGAGACTGGGCTCTCTATTCCCTGCTGGACACTCTGCCGCTGGGGGACAGGACTGACTGTCTCTGCCCCCTGTAACTCCGCCTGCCGCTGGGGAATGGAGACTGGGTTCCCAATTCCCTGCAATTCACACTGCCAATAGGGAGAGGGGGTAACAAGCTCCTCTCCCATACATACTTCCAGCCTCTGGGGAGGGAGACCGACTGTTTCCGCTCCCAATACAGTGTCCTGTTGCTGGGGAAAGGAGACTGGGCTCTCTGTTCCCTGTAGGACACTCTGCCGCTGGTGAACAGGACTGACTGTCTCTGCCCCCTGTAACTCAGCCTGCCGCTGGGGAATGGAGACTGGGCTCCCAATTCCCTGCAGGAGCAGTGGAGAGACCTTGGTCCCATCTCCACTGGCCACCTGGGGTTCTTCCCAGTAAACATCCACAATAACCTCCCAGCTAAAGGGCTCTGGACCTGAGTCTGACTTCTTGCTGTCCTGCTGAGCCTTCCCAATGGAGTGGAAGAGATCTCTGTAGTCCTGCTCCAGTTCCCACTCCAGGGTTACTAGGTGAGCCAGGTCTTTCTCTACCTCATGGGGGTCATCCCAATCCTGCCTAGCCTCCGTCTCGTAGAAAATGTCCTGAAGTCTGGACTGTGCAGGGCTCCCGAAGTCAGGCTCTGCAAAGGACTCCCATAACAAGCCAGGACCATCAAACTCCTCTCCCTCCGGCTTGTCATGCTCAGCTGTCCAGGGTATATACTGTGCCATATACCACCAGAGAGCCTGGTAGGCATCCTCCAGCCATAGCTCCTGCCATACCCGGTGCTCTAGTTTCTTCACCCATTCCTCCAGGGGCTGCTCTCCCAGGAAGGGCATCCGCAGGGCCACTTGCTTCTGCAATCGCTGCTCTTCACTGGGGAGACTCTCGCCTCGCTGGTATTGTACATTGTCCAGGGCCTGGTACCAGATGCCTTTCCTTAATGCATCCCGGCCATCCAGGTCTTCCTCATCGTATGCCACTGCTGGTTCCATCCTGCTGCTGTCAGGGTCGCTGTACTGGGACATGCGTTGCCCTCAAATTGTAATTCCAGGGAATGGTGTCTCCTGTAGCTGTCCTTCTGGCTGTGGGAACGATCCCACTGCTGCCACCAATGTAACGGATCTCCTAGCACCCCGACCGGGTACCTCCGTTGATAAATGCTCCCAGTGCCTCCCGAGGACTCCAAGCACTCCGCTCGACACCGATACCACCACAGGAACCAGGAAAAGGAACAGCTCTTACAAGAGCTAGGAGTAATAGCCAGGGGAGTATACAAGTATAGCAATCCCCACACACATGAGACGAGGCTCTATGTTGAGTGTAAAACAGGAACACTTTATTGAGGGCTACCCGCCCGTATTTATGCAGGTCCCCATCTGGTGTACACGCCCCTAGGGGACCAGAAGGAAGACTGTGACACAGGACAGATACGTAGCACTCAGGATACACAGACACAACACATCCCCACAATGCATCATGGTTTCCTCCTCTCTGCCCTGGAGACACCCGAGGAGCAACTCAATTATCTCTCAGGACAAAGGGAAATCACCAATACACATGTGGGAACAACAGGACAGGAATCACCACCCAAGCACACAATGTCACACCCTCACAGCAAACACAGACATTTAACATATTCCCAGATAGCTCAAGTCTGAGTGCATATCATTAGGTGAATAGCACTCAGAATACACAAATACAATAACATTAGCTATCTGGGTATCCTCACATAACATACAATACAATTACACAGACAGATGGTTCTGTCACACACCTCAAAACCCCACATGTCCCCATATGGCTTGGATCTGAGCGCTCAGATGCCACAAACACAGTCAAATCGCCATGGGGTTTAAGTTTTGCATGGGCTGATGAGAGGGCCCATAATCCTGGGGCAAGAGGCTGGCAACCAGGCCCCTCCAAAACCCAGTGGCGAGGTTGGTTTCACCACACATCTCCCCCTCCCAGGGAAGACTAACCAGATACCTAACCTCACGCCAGTCGGTACCTGAGTTAGTCTGGCAGCCCACCCACAACCAAATACTGGACCTGTTGAATTTGGTAGCCTGTCTCTGTCCAGTGAGTCCACCAAGGTTATATTGGTAGCTGGTACTCCCGGTCTCTGTGTTGCTCCCTGGCTTGTAGTGGAGGTTGCTTTGTGGGCAGGGATCAGCGGTACTCTGCCCTGGTGCCAGCGCTACCACGGAAGAAGCCTGGTTGGAGCTTGGTTGTTGGAGGGGGAGACCAACTGTCTCCCCTTTGGATACCCAGCTCTGCTGCTGGAGGGGGAGACCGACTGTCCCTACCCCCTGTGCTGTAAGTGCAGAGACCACGGTCCCATCTGCACTGTTGTGGGGCTTACTGTCTCCCCCTGGTGCGTTAAGCTGCCGCTGGGGAGAGGGGGTAATGAGCTCCTCTCCCATACATACTTCCAGCCGCTGGGGAGGGCGACCGACCGTCTCCGCTCCCAATAGAGTGTCCTGCTGCTGGGGAAAGGAGACTGGGCTCTCTATTCCCTGCTGGACACTCTGCCGCTGGGGGACAGGACTGACTGTCTCTGCCCCCTGTAACTCCGCCTGCCGCTGGGTAATGGAGACTGGGCTCCCAATTCCCTGCAATTCACACTGCCAATAGGGAGAGGGGGTAACAAGCTCCTCTCCCATACATACTTCCAGCCTCTGGGGAGGGAGAACGACTGTTTCCGCTCCCAATACAGTGTCCTGTTGCTGGGGAAAGGAGACTGGGCTCTCTGTTCCCTGTAGGACACTCTGCCGCTGGGGGACAGGACTGACTGTCTCTGCCCCCTGTAACTCAGCCTGCCGCTGGGGAATGGAGACTGGGCTCCCAATTCCCTGCAGGAGCAGTGGAGAGACCTTGGTCCCATCTCCACTGGTCACCTGGGGTTCTTCCCAGTAAACATCCACAATAACCTCCCAGCTAAAGGGCTCTGGACCTGAGTCTGACTTCTTGCTGTCCTGCTGAGCCTTCCCAATGCAGTGGAAGAGATCTCTGTAGTCCTGCTCCAGTTCCCACTCCAGGGTTACTAGGTGAGCCAGGTCTTTCTCTACCTCATGGGGGTCATCCCAATCCTGCCTAGCCTCCGTCTCGTAGAAAATGTCCTGAAGTCTGGACTGTGCAGGGCTCCCGAAGTCAGGCTCTGCAAAGGACTCCCATAACAAGCCAGGACCATCAAACTCCTCTCCCTCCGGCTTGTCATGCTCAGCTGTCCAGAGTATATACTGTGCCATATACCACCAGAGAGCCTGGTAGGCATCCTCCAGCCATAGCTCCTGCCATACCCGGTGCTCTAGTTTCTTCACCCATTCCTCCAGGGGCTGCTCTCCTAGGAAGGGCATCCGCAGGGCCACTTGCTTCTGCAATCGCTGCTCTTCACTGGGGAGACTCTCGCCTTGCTGGTATTGTACATTGTCCAGGGCCTGGTACCAGATGCCTTTCCTTAATGCATCCCGGCCATCCAGGTCTTCCTCATCGTATGCCACTGCTGGTTCCATCCTGCTGCTGTCAGGGTCGCTGTACTGGGACATGCGTTGCCCTCAAATTGTAATTCCAGGGAATGGTGTCTCCTGTAGCTGTCCTTCTGGCTGTGGGAACGATCCCACTGCTGCCACCAATGTAACGGATCTCCTAGCACCCCGACCGGGTACCTCTGTTGATAAATGCTCCCAGTGCCTCCCGAGGACTCCAAGCACTCCGCTCGACACCGATACCACCACAGGAACCAGGAAAAGGAACATCTCTTACAAGAGCTAGGAGTAATAGCCAGGGGAGTATACAAGTATAGCAATCCCCACACACATGAGACGAGGCTCTATGTTGAGTGTAAAACAGGAACACTTTATTGAGGGCTACCCGCCCGTATTTATGCAGGTCCCCATCTGGTGTACACGCCCCTAGGGGACCAGAAGGAAGACTGTGACACAGGACAGATAAGTAGCACTCAGGATACACAGACACAACACATCCCCACAATGCATCATGGTTTCCTCCTCTCTGCCCTGGAGACACCCGAGGAGCAATTCAATTATCTCTCAGGACAAAGGGAAATCACCAATACACATGTGGGAACAACAGGACAGGAATCACCACCCAAGCACACAATGTCACACCCTCACAGCAAACACAGACATTTAACATATTCCCAGATAGCTCAAGTCTGAGTGCATATCATTAGGTGAATAGCACTCAGAATACACAAATACAATAACATTAGCTATCTGGGTATCCTCACATAACATACAATACAATTACACAGACAGATGGTTCTGTCACACACCTCAAAACCCCACATGTCCCCATATGGCTTGGATCTGAGCGCTCAGATGCCACAAACACAGTCAAATCGCCATGGGGTTTAAGTTTTGCATGGGCTGATGAGAGGGCCCATAATCCTGGGGCAAGAGGCTGGCAACCAGGCCCCTCCAAAACCCAGTGGCGAGGTTGGTTTCACCACAGATTCTAATGGTACCTTTGATGTTTTCTTGTGAAGTTCCCCCAACGCAAAAACGGACTTTTATTCATATGTAAATTAGGGCTCGCAAGTGCCCAGGGGCGGCGTTCACCTCGTTGGTACCCAGGCTGTTCTGCCTCTTTTCGTCATATCCCCACCCCAGCCTCTTCCTCTGCCCGCCCCGCTCTTACTTTGCATCCTCCTTATCAAGTTCTCTGCAGCGAGATCCCGCGCCTGCGCTCTCCATTGCTTGGCCGGGGCATGCGCATTGCGATGCCCATTGTGGGTGTCTCTGGTCCGCCTCCTCGCCGCTGTTTTGCGCCGTTGGCCGGCGCATGCGCAGTAGCTACTGCGATGCTGTGCCCACAATGGACATCGCAGTGCACATGCCCCGGCAAAGATATGGATAGCGCAGGCGCGGGATCTCGCTGCAGAGAAGGAGGACGCAAAAGAAGAGCGTTCCGGGCAGAGGAAGAGGCTGGGGCGGGGATATGACGAAAAGAGGCAGAACAGCCTGGGCACCAACGAGGTGAACGCCATCCCTGGGCACTTGCGAGCCCTAATTTACATATGAATAAAAGTCAGTTTTTGCCTTGGGGGAACTTCACAAGAAAACATCAAAGGTACCATTAGAATCATAGACTGCTATGCTAGAGCACTATGTAAGCGGTCTATAAGGTCAAAATCTGGTGACAGACTCCCTTTAACTCACAGTGGGGGAACTTGAAACAGTGCGTGGGTGAGATGTTATCACAATTTTTTACATATTTAGAGCAGACAAGATGGAGTCACATTTCTCTTCAATCCCCTCTTAGAACCAAATTTCTTAGATAATATGGTTCTTACCCTTGCCCTTTTCCCTGTATACCGCCAGATATTTTCTATATCCTTCAGGTGAGTTGTCTTCAGGATTAGGCAGCAGAGTCTCATAAAATGACATATTTGATACTCCTTTCATTATCAGTTTCCGTACACATGGTATGATACATGTTGCAACTATTGCTATTACTATAATGATTATCAGGATAATGATTCCCAACTGTACAAGTGCCTGTTTCCAGTTAGTGAACCAGCCAAAATACTGATCCCAAGGGTTATCGATACCTGAGTTTCTTTTGAGCTCGATTTATAAATCCTCGAGTTTCTTTATTGCCAGTGTGACCTTACCATTAGGGCCGGTGTTGTTGGCTATGAACGTGCAGCATGATGAGGGGTCTGGCAATACCTTACAGACACCACCTCTCTCTGCAAGTATCATATCGAGTACCATGCGGTTTTGAAATGTCATAATGGAATCTGCCTGTAACTGTTCTGCTACACCCTGTAACGCATCCCTGGTGTAGTTTACAAACCTTTGTTGATTATAGTAAATATAGTTGATCCAGTCTACATTTTTGTTGATTGTTATGTGGGGAATTATGGATTCAAATCCTGCTGCCACCTGACCTCTGGCCTTGAATTCATCAGGGACCCCTCTTGGGACCCCGATTGCATCCCGAAGCTACCTTTTGGGAGGGCGCGACGGTTGCATATATGTGTGTTGGTGTCTTTTTCATTTTCAGTGAAGATGTGTATGTTCATGATGGCTTTAGAAAGGGAGCATTCTCCTTTCCAAGTCCCCTCTAACCTAGATATTCTCTTCCCGTCTCCACATATCCAGTATATGTCCCCCAATGATTGCACCTGGCCTTGGGTCGTGTTAATGTTTTGATAGCTGTAATTGTGGCAATACCCTCTACTAAAGTTTCCCAAGAACCTCCCCGTTTTTCCTCCCTTGTAACAGGTGTCATTTCCTGGGTAAACGTGTATTCCCTCCCCTGTCTTTGGTATTCTTGTGAGGACAGGGTATTTTGTTTTCCAATGCTCGCAAGAAGAACTCTTGGAGGTGGAGTTAGTAAAGAGTTCAAGGAAGCATCCTTCTACGATGGGGTGAAGGTTCAGGGGTACAGTCCCTAAATGTGGCTTTGCATCCCCACAAATATAACAATTACTTTCATTTAATGAAGCTGCACTGTACTTCATCCATTCTAACCATAGGGTGTCATCAGAGAACCCACTTTCTGCTGTCAGGGTATCCTCATAGGTAGGGTCAGAAATAGCCAGTATGTTTCCTAGGGACTGTATATGGGTTTTTAGAGGGTATGCTTGTTTCTGAGGGTATGTCCATTCTGAGGATTGACACATATCTCTTATTTCAAAGTGTTTGGTGACCATTGAAATCTCTGCCCCCCCCCCCCCCCATGTTGTGAAAGTACCATCCCAGCACGTTATCTCCTTCATCACCTTTGTTGGGGTTTTCTATGTTTATAATTATTTTCATCTCAGACACCATCTTAGGGCATGCCCACCCTGTATGATATAGGCTAACATCTATGTGACAGTCCCCTCCGTTGATAATGGTCATTCTACTAATGAAGGATTTAACATAGTAACATAGTAACATAGTACATAAGGCCGCAAAAAGACATTTGTCCATCCAGTTCGGCCTGTCCTCCTGCAAGTTGATCCAGAGGAAGGCAAAAAAACCCTCTGAGGTAGAAGCCAATTTTCCTCACTTTAGGGGAATAAAAAATTCCTTCCCGACTCCAATCAGGCAATCAGAATAACTCCCTGGATCAACGACCCCTCTCTAGTAGCTATATCCTGTAATATTATTACACTCCAGAAATACATCCAGGCCCCTCTTGAATTCCTTTATTGTACTCACCATCACCACCTCCTCAGGCAGAGAGTTCCATAGTCTCACTGCTCTTACCGTAAAGAACCCTTTTCTATGTTTGTGTACAAACCTTCTTTCCTCCAAACGCAGAGGATGTCCCCTCGTCATAGTCACAATCCTGGGGAAAAATAGATGATGGGATAGATCTCTGTACTGCCCCCTGATATATTTATACATAGTAATTAGATCTCCCCTCAGTCGTCTTTTTTCTAACGTGAATAACCCTAATTTTGATAATCTTTCAGGGTACTGTAGTTGCCCCATTCCAGTTATTACTTTAGTTGCCCTCCTCTGGACCCTCTCCAGCTCTGCTATGTCTGCCTTGTTCACTGGAGCCCAGAACTGTACACAGTACTCCATGTGTGGTCTGACTAATGATTTGTAAAGTAGTAGGAATATGTTCTCATCACGGGCATCTATGCCCCTTTTGATGCAACCCATTATCTTATTGGCCTTGGCAGCAGCTGCCTGACACTGTTTTTTGCAGCTTAGTTTGCTGTTTATTAAAATTCCTAGATCCTTTTCCATGTCAGTGTTACCGAGTGTTTTACCATTTAGTATGTACGGGTGACTTGCATTATTCCTTCCCATGTCCATAACTTTACATTTGTCAGTGTTAAACCTCATCTGCCACTTCTCTGCCCAAGCCTCCAATCTATCCAGATCCCTCTGTAGTAGTATACTGTCCTCTTCAGTGTTAATTACTTTATACAGTTTAGTGTCATCTGCGAAAATTGATATTTTACTATGCAAGCCTTCTACAAGATCATTAATGAATATATTGAAGAGAATAGGGCCCAATACTGACCCCTGAGGTACTCCACTAGTGACAGTGACCCAATCTGAGTATGTACCGTTAATAACCACCCTCTGTTTTCTATCATTGAGCCAGTTACTTACCCACTTACAGACGTTTTCTCCGAGTCCGAGCATTCTCATTTTATATACTAACCTTTTATGTGGTACAGTGTCAAATGCTTTGGAGAAGTCCAGATACACGACCTCATAGAAACTGATTAAATTAGTTTGACATGACCGATCCCTCACAAAGCCATGCTGATATGGCGTTATTTGCTTATTTCCGTTGAGATGCTCTAACATAGCATCTCTCAGAAAACCTTCAAACAGTTTACCCACAACAGATGTTAAACTTACCGGCCTATAGTTTCCAGGCTCTGCTTTTGGACCCTTTTTGAATATTGGCACCACATTTGCCATGCGCCAATCCTGTGGGACATTCCCTGTCAGTAAAGAGTCCGCAAATATCAGAAATAAGGGTCTGGCTATGACATTACTTAATTCCCTTAGGATACGGGGGTGTATGCCATCCGGTCCTGGCGATTTGTCTATTTTGATCTTTTTAAGTCGCTGTTGTACTTCTTCCTGGGTCAGACAGGACACTTTTAATGGCGAATTTATTTCAACATTCAGCATTTCATCTGACAGTTTATTTTCCTCAGTGAATACACTGGAGAAAAAAATATTTAACAGCTTTGCTTTCTCCTCGTCGCTCTCTGCGACTCCCCCCTCATTACTCTTTAAAGGGCCGACACCTTCAGATTTATACTTTTTAACATTTATATAATTGAAGAACATTTTAGGGTTAGTTTTACTCTCTTTGGCAATTAATCTCTCGGTCTCTAGTTTGGCCGCTTCTATTTGTTTTTTACATGTTCTGTTTTTTTCCTTATAGTTTTTCAGTGCTTCCGTGCTACCCTCCTGTTTTAGTGTTTTATATGCTTTCTTTTTGTCATTTATTGCTTTCTTTACAGTTCTGTTTATCCACATTGGTTTCTTTTTGTTCCTTAACCTTTTATTCCCATACAGTATGTACCTCTCACAATGAGATTTTAGGATGTTTTTAAAGATATCCCATTTTGTGGCTGTATTTTTATTTTTGAGGACTTTGTCCCAGTTAGTTAGGCCTATGGTCTCTCTTAGTTGGCTAAATTTAGCTTTTTTGAAGTTTGGTATTTTTGTTCCTCCCTGTAGAAACGCTCTTTTGAATGATAATTGGAAGGTTATTACTTTATGGTCACTATTTCCAAGGTGTCCCCCAACCTGCGCATCTGTTGTTCTGTCAGGTCTATTGGTTAATATTAAGTCCAGTATGGCAGTCCCTCTAGTCGGGTCCTGAACCAGTTGGGAGAGATAATTGTCTTTGGTTATTGCCAAGAATCTGTTTCCTTTATGAGATATACAAGTTTTATTTTCCCAGTCTATATCTGGAAGTTGAAGTCCCCCATAATAACCACCTCATTATGATTTGCCGCCTTGTCTATCTCGTTTAGTAGTAGATTTTCTGTGGGCTCTGGTATATTAGGTGGTTTATAGTAGACTCCTATTAGTAATTTATTGTTGTTTTTAGCTCCATGTATCTCTACCCACAGTGACTCCACATGTTCATGTCCCTCACTTATATCTTCACGGAGTGTGGGCTTTAGACAAGACTTTACATAAAGGCAGACCCCTCCCCCTCTCCGGTTTTGACGATCCTTTCTAAACAGACTGTAACCTTGTACATTAACCGCCCAGTCATAGCTATCATCCAGCCATGTCTCAGTTATTCCCACTTTGTCATAGTCCTCATCACACATCACTAATTCCAGTTCACCAGTTTTATTAGTCAGGCTTCTGGCATTAGTATACATACATTTGAGAGGTTTATGTATATTTTTTACCCTACACCTTTCCTGCTGAACTGTTCTAGTCCCTCCTTCCATTCCTCCCCCAGTCCCACTACCTTGCCCCCGGTCTCTATCTGCACTATCTTCCCCTTCTATAGTGTAATTACCCTCCCCCAGTCCCTAGTTTAAACACTCCTCCAACCTTCTAGCCATCTTCTTCCCCAACACAGCTGCCCCTTCCCCATTGAGGAGCAGCCCGTCCCTACGATAGAGCCTGTAGCCGACAGAGAAGTCAGCCCAGTTCTCCAGGAACCCAAACTCCTCCATCCTACACCAGTTCTTGAGCCACTTGTTAATTTCCCTAATCTCCCGTTGCCTTTCTTGTGTGGCCCGTGGTACAGGCAGTATATCGGAAAATACTACCTTTGAGGTCCTTGCCCTAAGCTTTTGACCTAAATCCCTGAAATCATTTTTAAGGACTCTCCACCTACCCCTAACTTTGTCATTGGTTCCGATATGGACCATGACCGCTGGATCTTCTCCAGCCCCTCCCAGTAATCTGTCAACCCGATCCGCGATGTGTCGAACTCTAGCGCCAGGAAGACAGCACACTGTTCGGCGATCACGGTCTTTGTGACAGATATCCCTATCTGTTCCCCTAATAATTGAGTCTCCCACTACCAGCACCTGTCTGGCCTGCCCTGCTCTCCTGGTCCCCTGCTTACCGAAGCTGACATTCCCCTGACTGGCAGAGGAAGTGTCCGGCTGCGGCAGTGCCGTCCCTGGACTGATATCCCATTTGCCATTCTTATCCTTTCGATTAAGGGCATTCTGTGGATTATACCCCCAGTATTCTCCTGTATTCCATCCTACTGACCCCCAGTATGCGCATCTATTACCCCAATAAGGGTCAGTAATACAGATATAAGCCTGTCCATTCTTATAGTGGTTGCTGCATCTCGTGGAAGGACTGCACTTCATTATGCTGCATAAACAGAAGGAGTAAGTTGCAACATGAGTACTGGAGGAATTGTACCAGAAGATAGTGTTTCCACCTTTCTGAGTTATAGCAACTTCAGCTTTGTTATCCTCAGAGTCATTAGGATCGTCAGTAATCCCACAGTCCAAGTGGACCGTCTGTGCCATCTTCCAGAATTGAGGGAGTGCATCCTGGTGGAGGTCAGAGCTGTCTGCTCCCGTTAGTACCTCACTTTGTCCTTTTTCGAGGTCAGGACTGTCTGTCCCCGTTATTACCTCTTTTTGGGGTGCCTCCTTTACCAGTTTTACTCTGGTAGCGTGGACCCAGGTAGGTGCTTCTTCTGTAAGTACAGCTATGCAGGTCACGGCTACCACTGTAGTCGATGGTCCATAGGGGAAGTCTCCTGCGAATTTTCCTTTCTTTAATTTCTTTATCAGCACAATATCTCCCACTTGGAATGGTTTAGTTGGTTCCTGTGGAAGACAAGGAGACTTACAAGAAACTTTTCCCTCAATTTCACTTAGGGCTTTAATCAATCTGGTTACATATTCTTCTCTAATGAGGTCGAGGTCCCCTTCCTGTACTACCAGGGGGTTCTTTGCCCATGGTGTGGGAAAAGGTCTCCCCATAAGTATCTCAAATGGTGATATCCCTAGCTTTTTATTAGGGGTCATCCTGATCTCAGCTAAGACTATTGGCAGTATATCTTTCCATTTCTCAAATGTGCCCCCTGTTGCCTTTCTCAATTTATCTTTTAGGCTTCTGTTCATGCGCTCCACAATGCCGGAGCTTTGTGGGTGGTATGGGATATGAAATTTCCATTCAACTCAGCTCCTTGTTTACCTTTGAGGTGAAAGCTGGCCCTTGGTCAGATTCAATTACCAATGGACAGCCCCACCTTGGAATGATGTCATGTGTCAGTATCCTTGCTACTGTTTTGGCATCTTCTGATCTTGTAGGGTAGACCTCTGGCCATCTTGAGAACATGTCAACGATGACCAAGGTGTATTCTTGTTTATCTTTCTGTCTAGGTATGTGTGTGAAGTCTACCTGCAGATGTGTAAAAGGAGTGGTGGGGTAATCAAGGTGTTTGGGTTGTTCCTCAAACATGTGATACACCTTCCCACATAATCTGACACTAACTGTTTAATGCCTGTAATATAGAAATTCTGTGCTAGCAGCATGTGTGTTGTTTGAATGCTGTTGTGTCCTACTCCATGAAAATGTGCAATGAACAGAGGGGAGCTGTGCTGTGGTATGCATGGTTTTCCCTCTTTGCAGATTAATCCTGTCCTAGGATTCTTCTGCAAGATTGAATAACACCAATCGGCCATTTCATCCTCAGTACCTGAGGACTGGAGATCCACAAGCATCTGAGTTAACTCAAGTGAAGGAGGTACTAAATTCACCATTTGCAATGTGGCCAGGGCCATCAGTGCAGCCTTCTTGGCCTCCGCGTCTGCCAGGGCATTGCCTTGGGACACATGATCTTTACCACCAGTATGTGCCCTGCAGTGGACAATTCAATCTGTGAGGGCAATCTTATGGCTTCTAAAAGTTGTATGACAAGTTGTGAATGTGAGATGTGCTTACCATCAGCTGCAATGAATCCTCTCCTTTGCCAAATGACCCCGTGGTCCCAGACCACTCCATGTGCGTACCTGCTGTCAGTGTAAATGTTGACTGGCTTGCCTTCATGTAGAATGCATGCTCTCGTGAGTGCAATTAATTCTGCTGCTTGTGCAGATTGGTATTTGATGGGTCTGGCTTCCAGGACAACATCGGGTAGCATAACAATAGCATATCCTGCATGATAAGTGTTGTCATTTGGTCTGCTGCAGGATCCATCAACAAAAACATCAGGAGCCCCTTCTACTGGTACAGATTGTAAATCAGAGCGGGGTGATGTCTCATGTTGTATGGCGTGTATACAATCATGTGCCTCTGTCAAGTGCTCCTAAGGTCCTTTAAATCCTAATAGGGCATTCAAGATAGGTGCTGGACCTGAGGTATGTGTTGCGTATTTGATTTGGAGGGAGGGATTGCTGAGGAGTAGAATCTAATATCCAGATAGTCTTTGTGCGGATATGTGCTGTGTGTGTATGCCTTTGAGAAGGCCTACTACATCATGTGTGGTGTACAGGATAGTCTCATGTCCCATTGTGAGTGGCGTTGCAAGCTCAACCATCATAGCACAGCAGGGATCTCAAGTCTCCCGGAGGTTCAGGGAGTCTCCCTCTATTAGATTGCGGCTCCCTGACACCCGCATGTGAGACAATATATCCCGGAAAGGTTTACTGATAGCAGAGCAGAGAGATAAGAGAAGTGACAGGACAGAGTTTACATTACAGGTTGAATTAACCCTTTAGGGTCAAATTAGCTTCTCAAGGAGATATATATGTTAAAGGCATCCCTTCTTCTGAAACTGTCTCATTCAGTAGCTATATAACTATTGAGAGAGATGTATTTTTTACACATTTGTGTAAATATTTTTTACACATTTAACCCTCCATTTTAATTATATTATTTACCCCAGTGTTAAATTCACACCCCCTAAATTCACACCCCCTGGATACTTGTTTTTTTCCTACAGTGGGGTAGATAATTACACACAGGGTTTTAAAGAATAAACTTCCTGACTCAGACCAAGAGCCGACTCAGCGAGTCAGCAAGTGAATCGAAGTGCGTGCGCACAGTGCAAGAAGAAGCCGATGCCAGCAGTCCGCAACAGCGCATCAGGCTGAGCCTGTGCGCACGCGCGGGATCTCAAAGCGGGAGGAGGGGGAGGGAGGGAGAGGCGGCACTGAGGAGTAGAAGGCGGCGCTGGGCACGAACGGCGATGCGTGCGGCCGGGCACCATGCATTCACAGACCTCCCCTGCTTGGGCACCTTAATGATTGACAGGTTAGTAAAACCTGTTTTTCCGCAGAATAAAGCCGCAAATAGCTTTTATAAGGCCACCTTAGAAATCAGAATGCTGCCCTGGACATGAGCATATGTTTAGCTCACAGGGCTTATAGGTGGTGACAGAATCCCTTTAATCATATACATAAATATGATAATTTGGGGCAGGGTAATGAGCCCAGTCCTCCACACAATAGAGCAAAGTGTGCAGATACTGCATATGTTTGGAAAATGTAATAAAAAGTTTGTAAAAGAAAAAATAAGAAAACCTCCCTGAAATGAGTTTTTGCAGGTTGGGATGTCTGGCACAGGCTGCAAGAGATCTCAGACAGGCCGGCATTCCTTGGATGGATGCCAGAACCACCTTTGAGAAAAAGGCACAAGGACGAAACTTGCCTACGTGATATTGTGTCAGCACACTCGCCATGGTTTTACAATTTTGTAGAGCATATACATGGAATGTGAGTTTGTAGTCATGGAGGCCGAAACCCGGAATTGTCATTAAAGAACATTTCAAATAATCAAATGCATTAAACATTTCCTCAGACCACCTGATGAGATCTGGCATGTCTGCCAGAGTGGCTTGTTTTATTATATTGTCATAGTAGGATTATCAAACATTGTCCCAAACCCACTACAGCACCATTAGGTACTATCACCTATCTGAAAAGGGCATGTAACGGGAGAAATTACACACAGGAGGATATGAAGCTGATAGTGGATGGTATAATAGGGATGCACTCAGGGTGGGATTGGTTTAAAATACCCAGCATTAGCCTCATTCAGACAACCCCCGATGCTACTACATACAGCCTGAACACAGAACAGGGCAGGAACAAGATGTGGGAGGAACTCACGGAACAGATGAAAGA
>NC_053391.1:356501936-356561856 GCF_905171765.1 Bufo bufo | reverse complement strand
AATAAAATGATGAATATTCTAAAAACGAATATATAGCAATATAGGGAATATATTTGTTATTTAGAATATTCGCATTTTTTTTCCAATCTGTACGGTCGTTCACATACTCCTCCCCAACAAGCGTCCCCGTTACCATGGGAACCCCTGTGGGTTCGAAAATACCATCGGAGCTGAGTTATCCCTGAGATCGTGAAAATCTCAGATCCGATGGTATATTCTAACCCACAGACGTTCCCATGGTGACGGGGACGCTTGTCGGGGAGGAGTATGCGAACGACCGTACAGATTGGGGGAAAAAAGCCGAATATTCTAAATAACGAATATATTTGCTATATTGCTATAACTTTGTTTTTTAGAATATTCGTCATATTCTAAAACACTAAGTTACAGCAATATAGCGAATATTTGTAAAATACACATATAGACTGCAATTTAGCTAATATAGTGCTATAATCTTTTTTTATAGTCTACTTTTTTTTGTCTCTTCTGAAGTTCAGATTTGGAAAAAATTTACACTATTAAAAAAAATACTAGAGCACTATATTAGCTAAATTTCAGTCTATATGTGTATTTCACAAATATTCACTATATTGCTGTAACTTTGTGTTTTAGAATATGACGAATATTCTAAAAAACAAAGTTATAGCAATATAGCAAATATATTCGTTATTTAGAATATTCGCCTTTTTTCCCCCAATCTGTACGGTCGTTCGCATACTCCTCCCCGACAAGCGTCCCCGTCACCATGGGAACGTCTGTGGGTTAGAATATACCATCGGATCTGAGTTTTCACGATCTCAGGGAAAACTCAGATCCGATGGTATTTTCGAACCCACAGGGGTTCCCATGGTAACGGGGACGCTTGTTGGGGAGGAGTATGTGAACGACCGTACAGATTGGAAAAAAAATGCGAATATTCTAAATAACAAATATATTCCCTATATTGCTATATATTCGTTTTTTAGAATATTCATCATTTTTATTTTCCTTATGAAAACATGATCCCTTCCTGCTTAAGTTGCTTGTGGGCCAATGACTCATTGACCCACAATAAAGAAGCAGGGAGGAATCATGTTTTCAGATGTAAAAAAAATGACGAATATTCGATATAGCGAATATATAGCACTATATTTGTAATATTTGCGCATTAGCGAATTGCGATATTCGCGCTCAACACTATGTGTGAAACCTATTCACATAGAGTCTTTCTCAAAAATCTGTTATGAAATTGGCTTTAGGAATTGTGTTTCTTTGATTCAGAATTGATTGTAAATGTATTATGTGTGTAGAGAGAGATTATAATCTATCTCTTGGAGCTAGAGGGCGTTGCTCTACTCTTATGTACATTAGCTCTCCTGGATACATATTTAAAATTTTTTAGTTTTTCCATATAAAAATATTTTGACAAAAATAAATCTTATTGGTTGCATTTGAATGCTAGTGCATTATTTCACTAATTCAAGTTAATGCACACTCCACATGGAAATTTAGGCACACGTTTTGATTGTGTAATTTCTCT
This sequence comes from Bufo bufo, assembly GCF_905171765.1. Classification (NCBI taxonomy): domain Eukaryota; kingdom Metazoa; phylum Chordata; class Amphibia; order Anura; family Bufonidae; genus Bufo; species Bufo bufo. Next base: position 356,560,337 of record NC_053391.1, on the reverse strand, counting down.
TTAGGCGACTACTATAGTATCATACAGATGTAGCCAGTATTGTCTTGACAATTTGTTTAGTTACTGTAATGTGATTTTGCTGCATTAACAAGAGGGGCCTGGATGTATTTCTGGAGTGAAATAATATTACAGGCTATAGTTACTAGAGAGGGGTCGTTGATCCAGGGAGTTATTCTGATTGCCTGATTGGAGTCGGGAAGGAATTTTTTATTCCCCTAAGGCCTAGTTCACACGAACGTGTGTGATCCGTGGCGGTATTCGGGCCGCAATACACGGCCACAGTTCCGTGTGCATTCCGCATCACGGATGCAGACCCATTCACTTCAATGGGTCCGCAAATCCGGAATTGCGGAACGGCCGCACGGAACGGGACCCCTCGGAAGCACTACAGAGTGCTTCTGTGGAGTTGCGTCCCGTACTTCCGGAAAGGCAGGATTGCAGACCCATTAAAGTGAATGGGTCCGCGATCCGATGCGGCTGACCCACGGCCGGCGATCGTGCATTGCGGCCCCACAGCACGGGCACGGGTCACACACGTTCGTGTGAACTCGGCCTAAAGTGGGGAAAATTGTCTTCTACCTCACAGTTTTTTTTTTTTGCCTTTCTCTGGATCAACTTGTAGGATGACAGGCCGAACTGGATAGACAAATGTCTTTTTTCGGGCCTTATGTACTAAATTACTATGTTACTAACATTGGCTGCGTCTGTATGTGAAATGTTAACAAAAATGTCATCCAATAACCTGCTATAACCCCTTAAGGACTCAGCCCTATTTCACCTTAAGGACTTGGCCATTTTTTGCAAATCTGACCAGTGTCACTTTAAGTGCTGATAACTTTAAAACGCTTTTACTTACCCAAGCCGTTCTGAGACAGTTTTTTCATCACATATTGTACTTCATGACACTGCTAAAATTGAGTCAAAAAAAAAATTTTTTTTGCATAAAAAAAATACAAAATTTACAAAAATTTTAGAAAAATTGGCAAATTTCAAAGTTTCAGTTTCTCTACTTCTGTAATACATAGTAATACTCCAAAAATTGTGATGACTTTACATTCCCCATATATCTACTTCATGTTTGTATCATTTTGGGAATGATATTTTATTTTTTGGGGATGTTACATAGCTTAGAAGTTTAGATTTTTCAGAAATTTTCCAAATCCCACTTTTTATGGACCAGTTCAGGTTTGAAGTCACTTTGTGAGGCTTACATAATAGAAACTGTGGCGAAACCAACCTCGCCACTGGGTTTTGGAGGGGCCTGGCTACTAGCCTCTTGCCCCAGGATTATGGCCCATTCTATCTTTGAAGGAGAAGATAGACCGGCCGCACAGCTTAAATCTGTGGAACTGTTTTGGGCAGGAAAGCCATGCTTGCGGCCGGCCAAATGTGACTTCCATGGAATTCGGGAACCCCTGCTCGGATCTGGGTGATTTTTGGATATGTTGTTCACCCAGATCAGAGCTATCCATGGATGTATACATTATGGGGATATGTGGGGTTTTGGGGTGTTTTCTGTGTTTTGGGGAAAAATTTGTGTTTTCTGTCTGTGAGTGATTAAGTTAGCCTATTACGTTTGGTAATTGTATTTTGTTAATTGCGTCTCAGACAATGCCAGTGTGTTAGTTAATTGCGTCTCAGACAATGCTCATTGTATTTTGTTGATTGCGTTACAGACAGAGGGAAGGGGATTTTGTGTACAATTGCTGTGAAGGTTTGAATACTGTAAATGCATGTGATTGGCTGTTTTTACAAAACCCTGTGGGTTGTAACCTTGTTGGAAGATATGTATAAATCAATGCTTGTGTGTTCAAATAAAGAGAGTTCCTGTTTTTATACCTTCATGAAGTTTTGGCTCATGTTTGGGGAATGGGATAACTACACTCTTGGGGATTGCTATATCACAATACTCCCCTGAGTATAAGCTCTTGTAAGAGCTTGTTCATAGAAACATAGAAACATAGAATGTGTCGGCAGATAAGAACCATTTGGCCCATCTAGTCTGCCCAATATACTAAATACTATGGATAGCCCCTGGCCCTATCTTATATGAAGGATGGCCTTATGCCTATCCCATGCATGCTTAAACTCCTGAACAGGAAGAGGAGGGGAGAGAGGAGCACTGGAAAATTGAATCTCGCGCCTCTCTCCCTGCACCAATCAGCACCCTGGACAGCGGCATTCAGCACCACGGCCAGCACCGCCTCTCCCAAATGCTCGGACTGTGATTGGTGGTGTGTAATCACACCACCAATCAGTCTTTTTCCGGTTCATCGGGTCACCGGTACGTCATGCGTCCCTAAGGGGATAAGGTATGCAGCAACATGACAGAGGTAGTTCTATTTTTGCAGTCAGACATTTTGGGCTTCATTACCTCTTACCTGGTTCTTTTCTTTAGCGGTAACGCACATAACACATAATGTTACAAGTCATTCTGATTAAGATGTATTAGTTAGATGTCCCATTAAAAACCATAACAACCTCAAAGTATGGAAATATTACAGTGGTGTTATGGCTACAGATACACATGCAATATACTGAACACATTTTTATTAGTATTATTATGGAGGAGCTTATTCAACTTTATCTGACAAGATGAATATATTCAAAGCCATAAGAAATGGCTGGATTGAAAATCTCTTTATTTCAATCTACACTAATAAAACTGCTGGTGGCATTTTCTGTAAGTAGAGTATCTAAACTTCTTTTAAACCTAGTTAATAAATATGTCTTTAGAAGGAATTCTTTTACTTATCTACCATTCAGCAGAAATGTCTCTGTGCTGTCGGTATAAGCATCTGTCTTCCAGGAATGATTCATGTCCTGTCATCCACTGTACATGGTCTTTTCTGAGAAAAAGTTTCTTGGAAAATCATCATTTCATTGAATGTACATATTAATTCTTTCCTTATTTTTGCAGAAAGTAGGGAGTATAAATATTTTTTGCTTTTAGGAATACAACCAGGTATTCTGATTTGGGAGAAGTCTAGCTTGCTAGTCTTATCTTATTATATTCATATTGTGATTTGACAGTCCATGGATATTCCATGGTCTCTCAAACCTATTATTAACCTGGAGTATAGGAGATAGTAAAAAAAAAGTGCATGAGTTATTAATTCTTCAGAACTGTAGCAGGAACCATAGAAAATTCTCTACATGTGGAGGGAAGTCGTATATTTGCATAGCTCAGCTGTTCTAATGATAAGTGAATGATATAGTAATATGCAGAAAGCATAGGCACAGTACATTAGCGGCATACAGCGCTATGGGGGTTCTTTTTAATGAATGTTAGATCTGTAAATGAATTAATAACGTCCGTTGAAAGTGTCTGACTGCCTTGTGGGTTCAGGGAGAATTTTATCCTTGTGAGGCAAAAATGGCTGCACTTAGCCAAAGTAATTTGTTTTGTTTTGTTTTCCTCTGGATTATAAACTAGGCCTAAGGTTATGTTCACATCCGCATTAGAGATTCCATTCGGAGCATGCACGTAGAGTTATTTTTTCCATCAAAATGAAAGACACTTTGATGGGACTGGACAGATACTTTCGTATGTCAGTGTAGTCTGTTAAGTTATGGTAATGTCCATCATATAATAGATGTGGTTCTGCATTATTGCTTCAATTATTAATGAGAACCACAAAACAGAAGTGAACAAAGCCTAAAATAGGCTTAACCAGATGGATTATTAGTCTTTTTTCCATCTATATACTGTAGCTATGGCAGATGAGTAGTACTTTTTGTTATAGGTCCATCTGGTCCTGGTAAAATAACATGTTTTCTATGGCCAAGAAAAACTTCATAGTTACCCAAAATTAGAAGCAAATAACATTATGGATCAATGACATACATTTTTTTTGGTCATTTATAGATATTTACTTTCTTCTAATGTAAAGCTAATTTGAAGCCTTTGGGAGATCATGATATACTGTATGAGTTCTTATGCTGCAATAGTTTAACAACTAGTCTTGTGACTGTAATTTCTCATCATCTGATGATTCAGAGTATGTAATTTAGACATATATGATGGTATTATGACTCATTCAGCTAAAGTATGGAGTCTTGTTAGTTGTCACTCATTGCCTTGAGGACAAATAAACTATATAGACATCTACCCATTAAAAATATGACATACCATTCTAAATCCATAGGCATCAATTTGGAGTTACCCCCACCCCCTCCTTTTGCAGCTAAAACATCTTGTACTCTTCTGGGAAAGCTTTCTACAAGTCTCTGGAGTGTGTCTGTGGGAATTATTGTCTATTCACCTAGAAGTGCATTTGTGAGGTCACACACTGATGTTGGATGAGAGGGCCTGACTTGCAATCTCTGTTTTATTTCATCCCAGTGTTGGATTCAGGTTGTTTGTGTACAGCAGAGGAAATTAAGGCCTAACATCAAATTGATATAAAATAGAATTGTCTTCTTTGGGCCCATTAGTTTGTCACAACCTAGGCCCACTGGCACTCTGGTGTACAGTGTTCATTTTAGAACATAGTCAGATATCATAGTCAAATATCAAATTAATGCCAATGTGACACCTGACCCTGACACCTGACCCTGACACCGACACCTGACCTGTGCCTAAAATGCTGTAAGCTAACACGTTACAGTGTTATATGAGCACATAGCTGATAGCTCAGTGGTAAAGCAATTGCCTCATACCCAGTGTTTCTGTGTTCAAAACCCCTTTAAGCCACTGGCACTCTGGTGTACAGTGTTCATTTTAGGACATGGTCAGAAATCATAGTCAGGGTCAGGTGTCACATTGGCATTAATTTGATATTTGACTATGATATCTGACCATGTCCTAAAATGAACACTGTACTGGTGGACCAGTCTGAACCTTATCTCAAAGGTGTTCGATGGGTTAGCAAAGCATTGACTATTTATGCACTATGTAGCACTTGGTAACTCCTGCTCTGTAACTTTATGTGGTTTGCCATTTCATGTCTGAGTTTCTGTGGTTCCTAGTACTTAGACATTGCAATAATTCCATTCAGTTGAACATACAATATCTAAGAGAGAAGACATTTCATGAACTTTTTGCAGTGGTGGCATCCTATTACAGTACCAAGTTGGAACTCAGTGAGCTCTTTAGAACCACCCATTCTTTCACAACTGTCTGTAAATGCATGGCTGGTACTCGATTTTATACATCTGTAGCAATGGGACTAAGGGCTCATGCACACAAACATATTTTTTCTTTCCATGTCCATTCCATTTATTTTTTTCGGACCGTATGCGGAACCATTCATTCCAATGGGTCCGCAAAAAAAATGGAAGTTACTCTGTGTGCATTCCGTTTCCGTATGTCCGTATTTCCTTTCCGCAAAAAAATAGAACATGTCCTATTATTGTCCGCATTACGGACAAGGATAGTACTGTTCTATTAGGGGCCAGCTGTTCCGTTCCGCAAAATACGGAATGCACATGGACATAATCCATATTTTTTGGCGATCTGTTTTTTTCGGACCGCAAAATACATATGGCCGTTTGCATGAGGCCTTAATAAAATACCTAAACTCCTTGATTAAGAAGTGTGTCCTAATACATTTATCCATATAGTGTATATTAAAATTCTCTATCATATCTGTTATACAACTGTTATATAGCAGGTACATTTAGCTGATTGCATTTATATGTAACACCTATGCACAACATGACATAGCTGTACAGCCTGGGTGTGCAGGAATTGTATTGAGTTGGCTCAGTAGCTGTTTAACCTTAGGTATTCTATTGCAGGTGTAGTAAGGTGCAAGGGTCCGTCATTGACGGAAAGTATGTGTCACCGAGATTCCTGGCCTCAGTGAGGTAAGAGCTGGTAATTTCATGTGTCAGCGGCATGATTTTGCTATTTAGTATGGCTGTAAAGCCGATCCTGGCCGGCTCTTACTGGGAGAAGCCAAAGTGCAGGGTAGGTGGCTTCTCCCCACGTTCCAGGCCGGGTCTTGGTTTGGGCTATAAAACACAGGCAGCACTGTCAGGTGGTGGGAATTTACTCCTCTCTGACAGTGAAGCTGTGTCAGGCTCTGTGTTGGGAACTGGGAGTTTGGGCCTGGGTAAAGGCCTGCTACCTTGTTGGTGTGAGAGCAGCTGCTATGTCCAAGGACTTCTGCATTGCTGCATGGTGTGAACAAACACCAGACTCAAGGTGACTGTTTTTCTCAAAACTGACTTTTTGTTTTGCTTATCCTTATGTGTGAATAAACACAGAACTGTTTAAGTTAAAGACGTTGTCGTTGCCTCTATACTGCGTCCACAAGCCTGTCTACCAGAGCAAATCCCCACACAGGGTACAATGCCTTGTTAGATATTCTATTACAGAGTACAATGCCATTAGGTATTCTATTACAGTGTAAAATAGCTGTATAAATATATATAAAGCTGAGTGTATGTGTGTATGTATGTATGTCCGCTAAAGGAATCCACACCGTCACATTTACAATCACCATTACTGAGATATTCCCAAAAAATGCATTAGCCAATAGAAGCTTGGTCACTTAACCCTTATCAGCCAATAGAAGCTCGCAGGCCGTTTGCCTCCACATACACAGTTTTACTCCAGGTTTCCATAAAAACCCAGCCATTTTTCTTCACTGCTGTAGGTGAGCTTTAAAGGAAATCTGTCACCAGGATAATCGCTATTGAAGTAAAGCCATGGCCTAATAGCACTTAGTAACTTATTTCAAGATGTGCCTTTGTTCCAGCAATAGATGTTTTTATCCTCTGAAAATCCAGTTTATTTGATATGCAAATGAGCCAGTAAGGTGCCCAGAGGGGCGTCATTCTTGCAGGAAGGAGCCCAGACACGCCCCCTGCCACAATGTGTCCACCCTCAAAAGACAAACTTAAAACCCTGTCCCCAGGTACCACTAAGCCACGCCCCTGATCCAGTTAGGACATGCCCCCTCCCACTCCTCAGCCAAAGATTGAAAAAATGAAGGTAAAAATCAAATTTTGTCAGCTGCAAGGTTGCGAGGGAGGGTGACTTTCTCCCTGCAGATCACACTCAGACAGCACAGTGCTTCTGTCTTAGAGTGAGCTGTTCAAAAGGACACTCCCTTGATCCAGTTAGGCCACCCCCCTCCCACTCCTCAGCCGACAGGAATTCAAAAAATAAAGTTAAAAATCAACTTCTAGGTCCCTCTAAGCCACGCCCTCAATTCAATTAGACCACGCCCTTTCAACTCCTCAGCTGACAGCGATTGAAAAAATGAAGTTAAAAATCAACTTCTGTCAGCTGCAGTGGTGGGAGGGAGGATGACTTTCTCCCTGCAGCTCACGCTGAGACAGCACACTGCTCCTGTCTGAGAGTGAGCTGTTCAAAAGGACATCCCTGTGTCCGTCCAGGCCCTGCGCCGGACGGAGGACAGGGAGTCTGAAAGCCAGACTGTCCGGTCTAAAAATGGACTTCTGGCCACCCTAGGGTCAGGCTGCTATGAAGGTCACAGTTAAGGGGCCGGGCCGCTGTGGAGGTCACTGTCAAGGGGGTGGTGTGCTGTGAAACTCGCTGTTAAAGGGGAAGGCTGCTGTAAAGGTCAAAGTTAAGGGAGTGGGCTGCTGTGGAGGTCCAATTTTAAGGGATGGGGCACTGTGAGGAGGAGGTCAGTGTTAAGGGGTGGGGGGCTGTGGAGGTCACTGTTAAGGGGGCAGATTGCTATAGATGTCACTGTTATAGCGGATAGTGTTGATATCTTTTAACGACACACACATTAAATCAAATAGATTAAATATACCCGGGTCCTTCAGCTAGTATATATATATATATATATATATATATATATATATATATATAGTAGGGTTGTCCCGATACCGATACTAGTATCGGTATCGGGACCGATTCCGAGTTTTCTCGGCGGTACTCAGCCGCCGATACCCCGCCCCGATACATAAATAGAATACTTTTTTTTTTTTTTTTTACATCAAGCGGGCTGGTGAGCGGTGCATAGAGGGGGCAGTGAACGGCAGCTGAGAAGGGGTGGAGAGAGCCGGCAACGATAATTATTGCTGGTATGTGACTGGGTATTACTTACTGCATGGGTGTCATGCGGCCCGCAATGAATATTTTTGCGGCCCGGCAAAGATGCAGCATCGGGAGAGAGGAGGGGCTGGAGTCCGTAACTAGGGGCGGGGCCCGGTGCAGTCACTGTACTCTTACACCGGGCCCCGCCGCTCACCAAAGTATTTATAAACGTGAATCCTTATCCTGTTATTAAGTTGAACTAACGCTGCCCTCTCCCATGTTCCCATGTTCCCCTGTATCCCCCTGTAAGCTTCAATAGCAGGCAGAGCAGACGGCAGCAGTAACGTCACTCACTGACGTAGAGCGCCTGCTCCGCCCACTTTATGAATGAAGCAGGCGGAGCAGACGCGCGACGTCAGTGAGTGACGTTACTGGTGCCGTCCGCTCTGCCTGCTATGGAAGCTTAAGTAAGTGCTGTGGGGATACAGGGGGATACAGGGGAACATGGGAGAGGGCAGCGTTAGTTCAACTTAATAACAGGATAAGGATTCACGTTTATAAATACTTCGGTGAGCGGCGGGGCCCGGTGTATTGGGGGACACTGTTATGAGGGTGATCTGTGGATGACATATAGCAGTGTCATCCACAGATCCTCCCCATAACAGTTCCATCCACAGATCCCCTATAACAGCACCATCCACAGATCCCCCACCAAATAACAATGCCATCCTCAGATCCCCCCACCCCATAACAATGCCATCCACAGATATCCCACCCCATAGCAGTACCATCCACAGATCCCCATAACAGTGCCATCCACAAATCCCCATAACAGTGCCATCCACAGATCCCCCATAACAGTGCCATCCACAGATCCCCCATAACAGTGCCATCCACAGATCCCCATAACAGTGCCATCCACAGATCCCCATAACAGTGCCATCCACAGATCCCCCATAACAGTGCCATCCACAGGTCCCCCATAACAGTGCCATCCACAGATCCCCCACATGATAGTGCGTCATCCACAGATCCACAGATCCCCCAAAACGGTCACATGACATTTAAAAAAAGTATCGGTATTCGGTATCGGTGACTACTTGAAAAAAAGTATCGGTACTTGTACTCGGTCCTAAAAAAGTGGTATCGGGACAACCCTAATATATAGCTATATAAATGTATATAATATAAAGCGACAAACTGCAATACAGAAGTATTCCAGTGTATTGTACATGTACGATCACTCAAGCAATCTCAGGCTTAAGTCCCTGGGGTACTAAAAATAGTTTAATAAAGTTATTAAAAATATAATAAAAATTAAAAAAAAAAATCACATAGAAAACTATTTATATAATTGGTATTGCCTTATCCAGAAATGGCTAAACTAATGAAAAGTCCTGTTATTTAATTCAGTAAGAAAAAACCCATTCCCAGAATTGCCATTGTTTTGCTACCTTGCTGTCCAGCAAAAATAAGCTCTCTAAGAGCTCTGTGAAAGTATATTGCTGCAAAGTTTGTTTTTTTTAAGTATAAAAATGGGGAATCATTGTAATCATACTGACCCACAGAATAAGGTTATCAATAAATTTTTACTATATAGTGATACTCATAAAAAAAATGTAAAAAATGGTGGAATTAAAGTTTTTTTCCATTATACCAATTTTTTTTACAGTTTTGCAGTGCATATTTAACAATAAGTGGTGCTATTAAAAACCGTCCCTAAAAATATAATGCATCATACCTCTATGTCAAGTGAAGAATAATAAAGTTACATCTCTTCGAAGTAAGGAAGAAGAAAAAACTAAAGCGTTGCTGCCAAAGCAGGCTTGGTCCTACATGGGTTAACATTACTCTCCCTTGTACCTGTCATTGTGTCAATCAATTTTCTGTGATTCTCAAACCTTGTGAATAAATTCACAAATCCTGCAAATAAATCCTATTATCTCTAGTCATTGTAATATATTACACTCTTATGTACAGCATTTAAATATGGGACATGGGGCCAAGTCTTTTATAAACTTCAGATCTATCAAGATGAAGTTGCACCATTTTAAAGTGCCTTTACAATACGGCAGATTGTGTTGCAGAACATTTCTGCAACTGAACATGAATTTTATTCATTTCAATGGGGCTTGCAAAAATCCATGTGCTTCCCTCCAAAACAACTTCATTCCGATGTATAGAACTGATTTTCGCTGGAAATTTTCTGCAATGAAATCTGCCACATGTGATGGCACACTTAGGCTTCATTCACATGGCCATGTCTGTGATTACATTTGTGACAAGATGGTGAGTGGTTCATCTGTGAAGATGTCCATGAAGAACCAATGCTTAGTCCATGTGTCCATTTTTTGCTATCTGTGCGTCATCCGTATTCCATGTGCACTACTAAACTGAAAATTAAAGGGGTTGTCCGGGATTGGGGACATTGCTTTAATAGTACAAGTGTGGCATACACATTACATACAAGCAGGTAGTACCTTTGGCACAGATTTCTGCAGCCCCGTTTTCATCTTTGAAATTCATAGTCGGAAGTTACTGTTTTCTTCTCCTCAGTGACGTAGCGGGTCCCTTTCAGGCAAGCAAAGCTTCCTCTTCCGCTGCTCAGGGAGCCCGGTGACGTCAATAGCAGCATAAGTAATTTATGCAGAGTGGATGGAGGGGCGGTAACTAGGCTGGACGACATCGTGCTAAGCCCCTCCCCTCCAGTCCAGTGACGTCACCGGTAAAGGAGCTTTAGAATGAATGGAGATGAATATTGATGAGGGGGCGGAGTTACAGCACAGCAGAGAGACAGCTGTAACCACCTGATGCCGCACTGCCCAAGGACCCACAGGGCAGTGCAGCCGTAAGTTAGGGAAAGATAAACAGATATATAAACAATGCGTGGGGGACCGTTGGAGCCACATAGAAGTGGCGAAAATAGCTGAAAATATATGCAGGCACCTTTATTTAGATTGTGAGTAAATGTGTGTTTTTGTTGTTTTTTTTGGTCCCAGACAACCTCTTTAATTTCTAGAGCATATCCTACCAATGGTCCATGAAAACCACTGATGCCATCCATGTTGTGTCAATGGTTTTCACGGATCATTAGACTTCAATAGTCGTGTTTTATCTGCATCACGGACTAAAGTACTGCATGTAGCCATGGTTTTTCCACTGACCCACTGTAAGTGGAAAATCACTGATATGTGAATAAACATATCAAATTCAATAGATACGTGGGCTGTCCATGGAAAACACAGACAGCACATGTCTGTGATTCACTGATGTGTGAAATATATATACCATATTAAATCCACTCTTTTACTGGGGCTGATTCGAAGGTTAGGTGCAAGAAATAATATACAATAGTAAATGTACAAAAAAACATATATTGTACATTGTGGAAACTTGTACACCTTATTTGCACATATTGTATGCCTTTTGCTTACTCCTCTTTAGCATCTGTTAGGATATTCAAAGACCTTTATATGTTAAAATCAGAGTAAGGGCTCATGCACACAAATGTATTTTCTTTCCGCTTCTGTTCCGTTTTTTTTTTGAGGACCGTATGCGGAACCATTCACTTCAATGGGGCTGTAGAAAATACAGAAGTTACTCCGTGTGCATTCCGTTTCCGTTTGTCCTCATGGCCGTTCCGCAAAAAAGTAGTGCATGTCCTATTCTTGTCCGCAGATCAGGGTCTGAGGCACCATTCAAGTCAATAAGTCTGCAAAAAATACGGAACGCACACTGAACACATCCGTATGTCATCCGTATTAAATCTGTATTTTGCGGATCCATACTGTAGAAATGCTATGCCCAGCCTATATTGCTCAGGTGTTTGATGATTAATAAGTTACTGTTTCTGTATACGATCCTCAAAAAAGGATCAAATACGGAAACCATTTGGATATGTTTTGTGCAATAACGGAACGGAAGAGGACTTCAATCGGAGAAAAAAACCTCAGATACGGAACAACGGATCAGTGAAAAACGGACCGCAAAACAACAACGATCGTGTGCATGAGCCCTAATGCAAAGGAGCATGATGTATACTAATGAAGGGCATTTCAATCAGACATACTCCTATATACATTTCTCTTAATCCTTAAAAGGGTTATCTTGGAAAAGATAATGATGACTAGTGATGGACGAACATCGGCCGGGACGATTCGCGATCGCGATCAAATGTGGGCCCCATTCACTTTAATACCAGGCGAACCTAAAAAACTTTCAGGTCATATTTGCAGCCACCAAATACTTACTAGAAGTGCAAAAATCGTCCCACAACATGGACAGTGATATACCAGAGGGGGATCAATGGCAAAAATTCCCACAAATATATATGTATTTTAATCAGGGGCCATTTTTTTGCGTCTTAAAGAGAAACTCTCAAAAATGTGCCCTGCTGGAGCCTAGAAAATTTTTATTTTTGACCACTGGAGTACAAGCCCCAAACATTAGGCATTCACCGGGCAGAAAAAATCAAGTGATAATGTGGCTGGAGGTATATTAGACGGTCATTGGATAACAATTTTACTGTTGGCCATTTAGATTACAGGCCCCAAAAATTATGCATTCACTGGACAGAAAAGATCAAGTGATTATGTGGCTGGAGGTATATTAGACGGTCAATGGATATCAATTTTACTGCAGGCCAGTGGACTACAGGCCCCAAAATTATTCATTCACCTAACAGACAAGAACAAGTGATTATGTGACTGGAGGTATATTAGGCAGTCACTGTATAACAATTTTACTGTTGAGGGTTTTTTATAATTTTTTTTGTAAAATCAACAACAAAAAAACAGCGGTGGGCCATTACGGGGGGCATTATTTAAACCATGGGGGAAATTATTTAAGATGGGGCCCTACATTGGGAGCATTATTAAAGCTGGGGACATTAAAAAAAAAAATATCTATACTATGGGGGACATTATTTAAGATGGGGGCTTACATTGGGGGCATTATTAAAGCTGGGGCGGTAAAAAAAAAAAATCCTACACTATGGGGGGCATTATTTTAGCTGGGGGCCTACCATCCTGTGGGTGTTCTCAGAAGGGTGGTAGTAGAAATAACTGCCAATCAAATTCATCCATTTTTCATGTCTGTTTTTAACGGACATGAAAAACTAATGCAAAATGGATCCAAGACGAACATTAAAAACGGACACACAGACAGAAAATGGATGCACACATTGATGCAAAATGGCCTTAGGCTACTTTCACACTAGCATTTTTGCTGGATCCGGCAGGGTTCAGCAAAAACGCTTCCGTTACTGATGAATACAACCATCTGCATCTGTTTTGAACAGATCCGGTTGTATTATCTGTAACATACCCAAGACGGATCCGTCATGAACTCCATTGAAAGTCAATGAAAATAGAAACGCTAGTGTGAAAGTAGCCTTTAGGTCCCTACACACACACACACACACATTTTGTCTGGAATTTTTTGGGGGAGCTATATAAATGCTAGTATGACCACTTACTTGGCCACCTACGTTTTTTGGCATTGCTTTTTTTATGCTGTCTTTGACCACTAAAAATTTCTTCATGGAGTTTTTCTTCTGTGTGGTCCTTAAATTTGGTGTGTTTTTGGGGAGCTGTAAAAATTATTGTATGTAGGTTGTTTTTTTTGGCCACTTTTTTGCAGCATTTTTGTTGCGTTCTTTGTAAATACTGTATTTGAAAGCAGCACCTGGAAAAAAAAAGCCATCTAATTAAGAAAAAGCCATCTAATTAAGGCCTCATGCACACGACCGTTGTGTGCATCCGTGGCAGTTGTGCCGTTTTCCGTTTTTTTTCGCGGACCCATTGACTTTCAATGGGTCCGTGGAAAAATCGGAAAATGCACCGTTTTGCAGCCGAGACCGTGATCCGTGTATCCTGTCCGTCAAAAAAATATGACCTGTCCTATTTTTTTGACGGACAACGGTTCACGGACCCATTCAAGTCAATGGGTCCGTGAAAGAACACGGATGCACACAAGATTGGCATCCGTGTCCGTGATCCGTGGCCGTAGGTTAGTTTTTATACAGACGGATCCGAAGACCCATCTGCATAAAAGCTTTTTCATAGCTGAGTTTTCACTTCGTGAAAACTCAGAACCGACAGTATATTCTAACACAGAGGCGTTCCCATGGTGATGGGGACTCTTCAGGTTAGAATATACTAAAAGAACTGTGTACATGACTGCCCCCTGCTGCCTGGCAGGTGCTGCCAGGCAGCAGGGGGCAGTTCCCCCCCCCCTGTAGTTAACACATTGGTGGCCAGTGCGGCCGGCCCTCCCCTCCCTCCCCTGTAGTTAACTCATTGGTGGCCAGTGGGCCCCCTCCCTTCCCTGTAGTTAACTCGTTGGTTGCCAGTGCGTCCGGCCCCCCTCCCTCCCCTGTAGTTAACTCGTTGGTGGCCAGTGGGCCCCCCCCTCCCTCCCCTGTAGTTAACTCGTTGGTGGCCAGTGGGCCCCCCCTCCCTCCCCTGTAGTTAACTCGTTGGTGGCCAGTGGGCCTTCTCCCCTCCCTCCCCCTCCTAATTAAAATCTCCCCCCTATCATTGGTGGCAGCGGAGTGTACCGATCGGAGTCCCAGTTTAATCGCTGGTGCTCCGATCGGTAACCATGGCAACCAGGACGCTACTGCAGTCCCGGTTGCCATGGTTACTTAGCAATTTGTAGAAGCATTATACTTACCTGCGAGCTGCGATGTTTGCGTCCGGCCGGGAGCTCATCCTACTGGTAAGTGACATGACCTGTCACTTACCAGTAGGAGGAGCTCCCGGCCGGACGCAGACATCGCAGCTCGCAGGTAAGTATAATGGTTCTACAAATTGCTAAGTAACCATGGCAACCGGGACTGCAGTAGCGTCCTGGTTGCCATGGTTACCGATCGGAGCCCCAGCGATTAAACTGGGACTCCGATCGGTACACTCCACTGCCACCAATGATAGGGGGGAGATTTTAATTAGGAGGGGGAGGGAGGGGGGCCCACTGGCCACCAACGAGTTAACTACAGGGGAGGGAGGGGGGCCCACTGGCCACCAATGAGTTAACTACAGGGGCGGGAGGGGGGGCACTGGCCACCAATGAGTTAACTACAGGGGAGGGAGGGGGGCCCACTGGCCACCAATGAGTTAACTACAGGGGAGGGGGGGGCCGGCCGCGCTGGCCACCAATGTGTTAACTACAGGGGGGGGCTGCCCCCTGCTGCCTGGCAGCACCTGCCAGGCAGCAGGGGCAGTCATGTATGCAGTTCTTTTAGTATATTCTAACCTGAAGCGTCCCCATCACCATGGGAACGCCTCTGTGTTAGAATATACTGTCGGATTTGAGTTTCACGATGTAACTCAAATCCGACGGTATATTCTAACATAGAGGCGTTCCCATGGTGATGGGGACGCTTCAAGTTAAAATATACCATTGGATTGGAGAAAACTCAGATCCGATGGTATATTAACTCCTGACTTTACATTGAAAGTCAATGGGGGACGGATCCGTTTGAAATTGCACCATATTGTGTCAACGTCAAACGGATCCGTCCCCATTGACTTGCATTGTAATTCAGGACGGATCCGTTTGGCTCCGCACGGCCTGGCGGACACCAAAACGACTTTTTTTTCATGTCCGTGGATCCTCCAAAAATCAAGGAAGACCCACGGACGATAAAACGGTCACGGATCACGGAAAAACGGAACCCGTTTTTGCGGACCGCAAAAAAATACGGTCCTGTGCATGAGGCCTAAGAAAAATGCCAGTAGCATTTCCCATTTCCCATAGACTGCCAGCTAATATCTGATGATATCGTATTTACCACACACACAAAAAAAACACACAACTAGAATGCAGGTGCAAAGATGCCATTAAGGCCTCTTTCACACGAATGATACAGATTGGTTCCGGATGCGTTCAGCGAAACTCGCACCATTTTGCAAGCAAGTTCAGTCAGTTTTGTCTGTGATTGCGTTCAGTTGTTCAGTTTTTTCTGCGGGGGTGCAATGTGTTTTGATGCGTTTTTCACGTGCGTGATAAAAAACTGAAGGTTTACAAACAATATCTCTTAGCAACCATCAGTGAAATGCGTTTTTCACTGAAGCCCCATTCACTTCTATGGGGCCAGGGCTGCGTGAAAAATGCAGAATATAGAGCATGCTGCGTTTTTCACGCAACGCAGAACTGATGCGCGAAAAAAACGCTCATGTACACAGACCTATTGAAATAATTGGGTCAGGATTCAGTACGGGTGCTATGCGTCCACGTCATGCATTTCACCCGTGTGGAATACTCGCTCGTGTGAAAGGGGCCTAAAAACATAAAAACGTAGAAAAACACCAGTAAAAGAAGCCTTAGGCTTAAAATGCCAAGATTTACATTATCTTCTTTTTAAAGCCGTGCACTTTAGCCTGTAATTCTCCAGATGTTGCAAAACTACAACTCTCATCATGTTCTGACAACTGTAGACTAGAAACAGACTGAGGAACACTGCTCAAAGGGCACTGTTCTAGTTTTTCAAGCGTTTCTGCAATCCTAGCATCACATTACCTGACTTGATGAGTCTGCATAACAGAAATTCTCAGGTGAATCTTGAAAGATGAGAAAGGTATAAAAATCCTTGCAGCTATTTGCAGAGCAGCATCTCAAACAAAAAACACAATAACAAGAAAAATTATGTTACAAGAGAAACAGAATAGATGCAATTTAAAATCTTTCCATTCTCTCATTATTTTTTACTTGGGACACAGACCAAGCAGCCATGAAGGATTGTATCGAGAATAGTTTTTTTTTAATACAAACAACAATAACAATACATGAGATACAGTATATGCAGAGACAAAACACTGGGGATGGTGTAAACAGATTTATCACAGTGGCTCAGGCTGGATGATAAATCTGATGCAGGGACAGACACTTTTCACAGACTCTATACCAACTATTGGTTGACTTGGTTTAAGACATGTTTTTAAGCCAAAACTGAGAGCAAATTTGGTTCAAAACGGTGCATCTTGTGTCACTTTCATGAGAACCTAGGGATATGCCATAACTTTTTAGCATTAAAGGGCGATTCCAAAATTTTTATATATATATATATATATAAATATATATATATATATATATATATATGGCCTATCCTCAGGTTAGGCAATAACTATTTGATCGGCGGGGATGTGACACCCCACACCCCCACCCATTCAGCTGTTTAAGAGGTGCTCTGGGGCTAGAGGTCAGGGGTGGAACTACAAATTCCATCTACTGTGTAGTAGACAGAACTACATTTCCCAAAGAAAGGTCATGAATATTAAAACTCTGGAAGATCCTTTGAAATAGCCATTTAAATTGAAAAATAGCAATTTGATCAGATATATCAGTATTTTAGGAATCCGATAACAACAATCTTGTCAATAAAGCCCAGATTTTTACATAATCATTCTTTCTAGTAAAATGTATTAAAGGGAGTCTTTCACCAGCATTTCACTTTTTTAACCCTTCCCACAGCTCCCTTGCATGCTTACAGTTAATAAAAACGTTACCTCTGGCATCAATCCTGGACTTATAGAACCATCAAAAATGATCTTTATAAGATATGCAAATGAGGGCTCGCAAGTGCCCAGGGGCGGCGTTACTCTCTCAGGTGCCCTTCTTGCTCAGCCTTTTCATTGCATCCCCCCGCCCCTTCCTACCCTCCGCCCGCCCATCCTTTCCCTCTGACCGCCTTTCTACTAACTTGTTATGCTGCCGATATCCCGCGCCTGCGCACTCATTCCTTTGGCCGGCGCATGTGCACTGCGATGCCCATTCCTTGCACGGCGTCACAGTAACTATTGCGCATGCGCCGGCTAACGACGCGAAAACACAACAAAGGAGGCGGTCCATCGGCGCATGCGCATTAATTACTGTGATGTCATACAAGGAATGGGCATCGCAGTGCGCATGCGCCGGCCAAAGGAATGAGTGCGCAGGCGCGGGATATCAGCAGCATAACAAGTTAGTACAAAGTAGAAAGGCGGTCAGAGGGAAAGGATGGGCGGGCGGAGGGTAGGAAGGGGCGGGGGGACGCAATGAAAAGGCTGAGCAAGCAGGGCACCTAAGAGAGTAACGCCGCCCTGGGCAATTGCGAGCCCTCATTTGCATATCTTTTAAAGATTGTTTTCGATGGTATATAAGTCCAGGATTGATGCCAGAGGTAACGTTCATATTAACTGTAAGCATGCTAGGGAGCTATGGGAAGGGTTAAAAAAGTGCAATGCTGGTGACAGACTCCCTTTAACTTTGAATGCAATAACCTCCGCGGTATCTGAGTTCAATAGTTGGGTACATGTTTAAAGGGCTTCAGCCCACTAAACCGTTTTTTTTTTTTGTTTACTAATAATCCCTACACTGCAAGCTCTGCATACATAAGTTAAATAATCATTTTGGTTCAGTTGAATTTGATAAAAAGCTATTTTTAAAATATGCTAATTACCTTGCTACCAGCAAGTAGGGCGGCTACTTGCTGGTAGCAGCCGCATCCTCGATCCTAATGACGCCCCCTCCGCATTGTGATTGACAGGGCCAGGGAACGGAATCGTTCTCTGCTAGCCCTGCCTGTTAGCATTCAAAATCTGGCGCCTGCGCCGCCGCCGTACCTATTTTCAATCTGCGCAGGCGCACTGAGAGGCGGCCGCTCGCTTTTCAATGCGCCTGCGCCGGGTGTAGATGTGACATCATCGGCGCCTCTCAGTGCGCCTGCGCAGATTGAAGATAGGTACGGCCGCGGCGCAGGCGCCAGATTTTGAATGCTAACAGGCAGGGCCAGCAGAGAACGATTCCGTTCCCTGGCCCTGTCAATCACAATGCGGAAGGGGCGTCATTAGGATCGAGGATGCGGCTGCTACCAGCAAGTAGCCGCCCTACTTGCTGGTAGCAAGGTAATTTACATATTATAAAAATAGCTTTTTATCAAATTCTACTGAACCAAAATGATTATTTAACTTATGTATGCAGAGCTCGCAGTGTAGGGATTATTAGTAAACAAAAAAAAACAAAACGATTTAGTGGGCTGACAGAAGCCCTCCGCTCTCAAAACACTGACTATGTATGGTTCTAAACGGCTAAACACTTGTCCGAGACTCCAGTAAACAGAAGCCCACTGCTTGTGTTGTCTACCAAAGGAATCCAACTTCATTCCATTTTATTTTTTGCGAAACTGAAAAACAATACAATAACAACATATCAGTACACATAGAATAAACTAGTATAGCATAAATAACCGATAACACCACAGAAAGGCACTTACAGGTAATGATGCCTCAAGCCCCTTTGGATAGAAGCAGACAGGCTGCATCCATAGAGAATAGCAATCCAAAATGACTGAAGACACTTCCTAGACCAAGGGTCATTTCCTGCCTGCCCTTTTCATAATGTAGTTAAGGCTACTTTCACACTAGCGTTCGGGTGTCCGCTCATGAGCTCCGTTTGAAGGGGCTCACGAGCGGCCCCGAACGCATCCGTCTGGCCCTAATGCATTCTCAGCCACTGAGAATGCATCCGCCTGCCAGCGCTCAGCCTCAGCTCCGCTCAGCAAGCGGACACCTGAACGCTGCTTGCAGCATTCGGGTGTCCGCCTGGCCGTGCGGAGGCAAGCGGATCCGTCCAGACTTATAATGGAAGTCAATGGGGACCGATCCGCTTGAAGATGACACTATATGGCTCAATCTTCAAGCGGATCCGCCCCCATTGACTTTCAATGTAAAGTCTGGACGGATCCGTTCAGGCTACTTTCACACTTAGAAATTTTTCTAAGTAATAATGCAGACGGATCCGTTCTGAACGGATGCAAACGTCTGCATTATCGGAGCGGATCCGTCTGATGAAACATCAGACGGACCCGCTCCGAACGCTAGTGTGAAAGTAGTCTAAAGCTGCCACTCACTTTTGCCACTAGATGACAGTGATAAACTACATAACCTACTGTATATAGATAACTATAACTTAATTAGCCTGTAAAGGCAGCACATTTAATGTTGATAAAATTGGAATTAGCAAGTGAACTGCCAACTAAGTAAATGTATATGTACATTCCTCATCACAAATTAATTGACTTGAAATGTGGTCCCGATTGTCAAATTACTTATACTTTCTGAAATAGTCAAGAAACAAGGATATGAAGCAAATGTTCTCCACAGGTTTGCATAAATGTGTTATGATGCCCATGTTGTATTAACTGTAAACTCAGTCTGGTATGATTTTACCCTCTCTGTTTTATACTGTAATAATATAATGTAGACAAATTCAAAGATCATGTATTTACAGAAGTTGTAAATATAATTAAATGGTCAAAAAAAATCAGTTATTAATTTCCTAATCCCATTTGTGAAATATGCAAGTTACTTTTTGAGAAATTTAAATATTACTGTTTTACTTGTGAAAAGAACCCATTTTGAAGAAAGTTGGCTTGATGATTGTAGAAACCTATAGTGAATGGTTATTTATTTAATAAATATAGATTTAAAAAAAATGAGAACTTGCACAGACAGCAGACTATTTCTTTTTAAGTTTTCTATTATTTAAGTATTAAAACATAAGAAAACTATAAACATTTGGTATCCCTGTAATCCTACTGAACCACAGAATTACCCTAAACTGTCAGTTTTACCACATAGGTAATGCGGTAAAATGAAATCCATAAAACCATTGCGAAATTACCTTTTTTGAACAGAAAAATAAAAAAGGTATGGCTTCTGGAAGGATGGGAGTAAAAAACTAAGCAAAAAAATGTCAGGAAAGGGTTAACAAATAAAAGCCGAGCTATGGGCAACAAACATTTTTATTTATTTTTTTAGACAGGAGTCTACTACTCAATAAACCCGTTTCCCATTCTACTCCCCTGCTACAGGAAAATCCCTATTAATAAGTATGCCAGCATGGGTGAACAGTGGGTTGGCTTGCTCCCCCCTCTTTAAGAAGTGAGTCTCGACTGAGGAGTCTCTCTGTATCTGGTGGTCAGGATGTAAATAAAGTCAGTATAATGAATATGTGGGAGAAAAAATAAATAAAACCATAAATAATAAAATAAAAATTGGTGATGTGGAAGGGAATACAGTGATACATGAATAGACTAGGTCCATGAAAGATGCTGTTTGTTAGCAGTTCACCTCTCAACCTCACAGACTGTGATGAAATGACCCCTATTAATTATAGTCTTTATGTGAATTTCAATATTAAACATGAAAGTAGTTGTACTTTTTACAACAGTTAAATAGGTATTCCCAAACTCAAAGTTCAGGTAGTCTCTTATGTGATAATATGATTTTCACTATTTAACTTCTTGAGAAACAGCATGTGGACAAAAGTATTGGGACTCATGTGTAGCATTGTTTTCAGATGTTTCAATCAATCCCATTGACAGAGGTGAAAAAAAAAATAGAGCTCCTAGCCATTCAGTCGCTTTTACAAATATTTGTAAAAGAATTGGTTGTTCTAAAGAGCTCACTGAATTCCATCATGTTACTGTAGTAGGATGCCACCGTTGCAACGTCATTTCCCTTCTAGATATTCCATGATTAACTTTAAGCTGAATGACTGCAAAATGGGAGTGTCTAGGATCTACTTTAGGAGGCGCATAGTGCATAAAAGTCACCAATGCTCTGCTGACTCATTAACTGCAGAGTTTCAAAGTCCTCCTTTGGCATTAACATCGGCACAAAAACTGTGCACTGGGAGCATCATGGCATGGAGTTCCATGGCCAGGCAGCTGCATGCAACCGTGACATCATCAAGCACAATGTCAATGATGGAACAGGATGGTGTAAATAATGCTGGCATTAGACACTGGAGCATCTGGAAGACTGATGGACGAGTATGGATATGACAAATGCCAGAAGAACTGCATTGTGACTGCCTGACTGCATTGTGTAAACTGTAAAATTTGGTGGAGGAGGGATAATGCTGTAGGGTTGTTTTTCAGGACTTGGCCTAGGCCTCTTAGTTTAACTGAAGAGAAATCTTAATGATTCAGCATATTAAGACATTTTGGCCAATTATAAGCTTCTAACTTTGTGAGAACAGTTTGGGAAAGGCACTTTGAAATTCTAGCATGACTGTGCCTCAGTGCACAAAGCAAGGTCCATAAAGGCATAGTTGGGTAAGTTTAGTGTGAAAGAACATGATTGGCCTACGTATAACCATGACCTCAACCCCATCGAACACCTTTGGGATGACCTAGAATGGAGATTTCGAGCTAGGCTTTCTCATCCAACATTAATGTACGACCTCACAAATGCTCTTCTGGATGAATCAGCAGAAATTCCCACAGACACACTCCAAAATCTTACAGAAAGCCTTCCAAGAAGAATGGAAGGTGTTTTAACTGCAAAGGGAGGACCAGCTCCATATAAAAGCCTATTGATTTAGAATGGTTTGTCATAAAAGCTCCTGTAATGGTGTAGATGTCCCAACACTTTTGTCCATTTAGTGTATTTCATTTGTATATTTGTTGTCTATAGTTACATCCACTATATCATTGCCCATGGATATGTAGATGCCCTAGTATGGTGTTCTACAATATTGGCCAGGTACATATTTAAAGCATGTGCAGTAATTCCAGTCACCTCTGAGCTGCTCAATACCAATAAATAGAATGTCACCTGGGAGTGTAATGTACAGTAGATTAGTAGCCATCTTAATCTGCTATACTTGGCTCCAAGTAATGGGAACATGCTCGTAGAAACAAGTTGCACTGTGATGTTTTGAAGAAGTGTGCTATCACCAAAGCCAGCAGAAACTGGAGAAAAGATAGAAAACTATAAGACCCTGGTAGCTACAATCAGTGTAGCATAGGTGTACCATAGGTTGATTTTGGGATATAGAGTTGATATGTGGAATCAACAAGGTGGAGATGGGAATTTTAAAGAGATTTTCAGAGACTTTGTAACTAATGACCTGTCCTCAGGATAGGTCATCAGTATCTGATCAGTGGGGGTCTGATACTTGGGACCCCCGCCGATCAGCTGTTTGAGAAGGCATGGTGCCCACTGTAGCGCTTGCGGCCTTCTCTTAGCTTTTCCCAGATCAGTGACGACACGTTCATCAGTCACATGGTCTAGGCACTGTTCAGCCCCACTGAAGTGAATTGGGCTGGGCGGCATACCAAGCACAGCAGCTATACAATGTTTGGCGCTGTGCTTGGTGACCACAGAAAAGGCTGCGGTGCTCACTGGAGTGCCTTCACAAACTGCTGATGGGCGTGAATCCAGGGTGTTGGACCGCCACCGATCAGATACTAATGACCTATCCTGAGAATAGTACATCAGTTATAAAGTCTTAGAAATCCCTTTTCATGCTCACCTTGATAAAGAAATCCGACTGTCTATATTCTTACTATTCTGTGATATTAAAACTAAGGTGATATAGCAGCAATCATGAGAAAATGACCTTAAATTATCAAATGCCCTTTTTAACATTTCACTTGACTTTGTTTCATTTAGGTTCCCATTATGAACTCTCTGGAAATGAATGCTCTCTTTCAACAGGAGATGTTATCAAAATCACTGAATTAAAAGTCAAGAAAGTCATAGCAACTTACAATGAATACAGCAAGTTGCCTGCAGCAGAGCTTCCACCTGATTTTCCAGGTATCATAGTAGTCATTTGATACAGTATATCATCAGAACTGCATGTTTTTCTCATACCCTCATATGATGTATTCTGCTATATCGCCTGCACTAGTAACATAATGAATTAAACTCGAGAATCACCTTTTCGAGAATCACTACGAGAATCACCTTTTCATGAAAGGATCATTTACATCCTACCAAAGCAGGAAGCAACTAAAATAATTTTTTGAACATGGTGATTAAAGCTGATGAGAATAACGCATATGCCCACTGCCTACACATTGTAAAATATCATCTATCAGATCTTAGGGATTCTTATAGTAAGTACAGCTGTATATATGTACTTTCAGAAGAACCAGGAAGGACAAATATGGGTTTACATATATAGGCAGATGAAATAGACTTGGAGGATAGGAGCTGTTTGAACTTAGCACATTGAAGAAGTCATATATAAAGAAACATTTATAGGGTTATTTTTTTAAAGATATTAATGTTGTACTTGCCTGCTTTGTCTACCCCTTCTATTCCTATATAAATGCAATTTAGATCTAAATACATTTTAACCCCTTCCTGACCAAATGATTTTCCTTTTTTTACTGCTTGCCTGCATTCCTAGAGCCATAACTTTAAAATATTTCCACTTACTCAGTCATATGGCGACAAGTTTTTTTGCAGGATAAGTTGTACTTTCTAATGGCACCATTTAATCTCTCATACGATGTAGTGGGAAGCTGGAAAAAATTCCAAATGAGGTGTAAATGGAAAAAAAAACGCAATTCCGCCATAGTTTCAAGGGTTTCCCTATGTGGTGAAACTGACATTTTCACTTCATTCTGGGGGTCAGTATGATTACAGCTGTAGCACACTTTTATAGTTTTTGGGATGTGGCAGTGTCTATGATCTTCATTTTTTTTATTGTTTATTTATTTTTATTTTTAGTACAAGGATTTAAATTTGTATATCTTTTTATTTTTTATATATTTTTTTAAATAGTTTAACTTTTTTTTACACTAACTTTATGTCCCCCTATGGGACTTTAATTTGCAATCGTCTGAGCGCTTCTTCCATAGACTGCAATGATTTAACATTGAAGCCTATGAGGGCTTGATAGGATCTTCACTATGACAGGCCTCAAAGCCTTCATATGGCCGAGCATATAGCAACCAAACGGCTCCTTTAATCTTGGTACGGCGAGCCATTGGACCCAGGGAGTGCAGCTCCTGGAAAAAGACGACTCAGATGCTGTGGTCACAAACTGACCACCACATCTGAGGGGTTAAAAATCCCTGATCTGCCTCATGAGCGGGTGCCATCTTTAAAGACATCAGATGTACACTTACAGGGTGTGGTCACAAAGTGGTTAAAGGAATTTTCCAGTATTGATGACCTATCCTTAGGATTGGTCATCGATATCAGATTGTTGGGGACCTGGCACCCCACTAAATCAGCTTCTAGTAGGAGCTGGATCCCCATTGATCTGATTGCCTATCCTAAAGATGGGACCTGGAAAGCCTCATTAAAGAGACATCACTACTCTTGTCCATGGCCAGTGTTTCGTGTAGTAGCTCAGCAACAGTCACATGAATGAAGTTGAGCTTCAATACCAGACACAGCCCAGGAATGCAATGGTTAATAATAGAAGTTAAATAACTGATACATTTTCAATAGAAATATATGTATTAAGATTTGTTTCTTGTAGGCTTGTTCTCAGTCATGGCTGATAAAAACCCATATCACTCCATTGAAGAAATCGTACAGGCACTACCTATTGGACCCTTTGGCAATCCAAACCTCTATAGCGATTCTGAGATTCATATAGGAGACATAACCATCGACAAAGGCAAAGCCATCATATTCAACTCTGTGGAAGAAATAAATGGAGTCAAGTCAATCATATGTAAAGTGACAATAGAGGGAACAGATCATTCATTTATTCTACCTCTGTCCCATACTGGAAAGTTTTATGAGTGCCAGGATGAAAGAATTTATACACTCAAAGAGATTGTAGACTGGAAAATCCCAAAGAACAGGGCCAGGACTGTAATACTTAAAGATATCATAGGAAATTGCACGAGTCAAAAACTTTGCTACAGTGCTTTCATTAAAGGAATGATGGTTGTAAAGCCTGTCTATGAACTAAAGGTACTGACGCAATGTAAGTATCATGGGCATGAAAGAAGTAAGATGATAATTTTACCGATTATTAAGACTATTTGGCCCTTTTTCCTTTATATTTTATGTATCCTTTAGCTTTAACCCCTTCCCGACCAGCACCGTAATAGTACGGCGCAGCGGGACATGACTTGCCGCCCAGTGCAGTACTATTACGGAGCTGCACCCGCCTGATCAGCTGCAGGGGACCGGCTGTTCCCGTTAGCCGGACCCCTGCTGTATGCGCTGTTGTGGCGGGGACCCGATGGGTTAGAAGGCAGCCCGATGCCATGGAGAGGCTGTCCAATGCCTTGCACAGCATCGGGACCTGCCTTTTATGGGTGCCCAGGAGATCCAGCCTCAGGCTGGGTCTCCTAGGCAACCTGTTAGTGTATTACTCTTACTCCCCAAAAGTTAAAGTCAGAAATAAAGTTAAAAAAAGTAAAAAACTGTGTTTTTAATTAAAAAAAGTGAAAAAAGAAAAATGCCCCTTTTCCCCTGATTTTATAAGAAAAAAGAAAAAGCACACATATTATGTATCGCTGCGTCGGTAACTACTAACTCTATAAATATATCACATGATCCACCCTGTCCAATAAACACCATAAAAAAAATAAAAATAAAAACTATGTAAAAAAAAGCCATTTTTGTCACCTTACATCACAAAAAGTGCTACACCAAGCGATCAAAAAGGCGTATGTCCCATAAAATGATACCAATAAAACTGTCACCTCATCCCGCAAAAAATAAGCACCTAAATAAGAAAACCGCAAAAAAAAACCTGTAGCTCTCAGAACATAAGACACTAAAACATCATTTTTTGTGTGTCAAATATGCTATTGTGTTAAAGTGAAATAAATGTAAAAAGTATACGTATTAGGTATCGCCATGTCCATAACAACCAGGTCTATAAAAATATCACATGACCTAACCCCTCAGGTGAACATCGTAAAAAATAAAAACTGTCTAAAAAAAGCCATTTTTGTCACCTTACATCACAAACATTGCAACACCAAGCGATCAAAAAGGCGCATGCCCCCAAAATAGTATCAATCAAACCATCACCTCATCCCACAAAAAAAGGCACCCTACCTAAGACAATCGGTCAAAAAATAAAAAAGCTATGGCTTTCAGACTATAGATACACTAAAACATAATTTTTTTGATTTAAAAAATGCTTATTGTGTAAAACTTAAATAAATAAGAAAAAGCATACATATTAGGTATTGCCACATCCGTAATGATCTGCTCTATAAAATGTCAGATCACCTAATCCCTCAGGTGAACTCTGGAAAAATAAATAAATAAAAACTGTGCCAAAATTACACATTTTTTGGTCACCTTGCCCCATAAAGTGTAATAATGAATGATCAAAAAATCATATGTACCCAAAAATGGTACCAATAAAAACATCAACTCTTCCTGCACAAGACGATCGGCAAAAAAAAAAAAGGCTTTCAGAAAATGGACACACAAAAACACTTTATTATGTAAAACTGAAACAAACAAAGATAGTAGACATATTTGATATCATTGCATCCGTAACAACCTGCTATATAAAAATAGCACATGATCTACCCTTTCAGGTGAATGTTGTGAAAAAAAAAAAGTGCCAAAACAGCCATTTTTGGTTTACCTTGCCTCACAAAAAACGTAATATAGAGCAATTAAAAATTATATGTACTCCAAAATAGTACCAATAAAACTGGCAGCTTATCCCGTAGTTTCCAAAATGGGGTCACTTTTTGGGAGTTTCTACTGTAAGGGTGCATCAGGGGGGCTTAAAATGGAACATGGCATCTAAAAATCAGTCCAGCAAAATCTGCCTTCCAAAAACCATATGGCGTTCCTTTTCTTCTGCGCCCTGCTGTGTGCCCGTACAGCAGTTTACAACCACATGTGGGGTGTTTCTGTAAACTGCACAATAAGGGTAATCAATATTGAGTTTTGTTTTGCTGTTAACCCTCGATGTGTTAAAGAAAAACATAGATTAAAATGGAAAATCTGCCCAAAAAGTTAAATCTCATCTCTTTTTTCCTTTTATTCTTGTGGAACATCTAAAGGGCTAACAAAGTTAGTAAAATCAGTTTTGAGTAGCTTGAGGGGTGTAGTTTCTACAATGGGGTCATTTATGGGGGATTTTCACTATGTAAGCCCCACAAAGTGACTTCAGACCTGAACTGGTCCTTAACCTGTCCAGGACACAGGGCGTACCGGTACGCCCTGATGTCCTGGTACTTAAGGACACAGGGCGTACCGGTACGTCCTGAGAATTTCCGATCACCGCAGCGCTGCCTGCGGTGATCGGAACAGAGTGCCTGCCTAAATCATTCGGCAGGCACTCTGTACCAATGCCCGGGGGGGTCTTGTGACCCCCTGATGTCGGCAATCGCAGAAAACCGCAGGTCAATTCAGACCTGCGGTTTTCTGCGTTTCCGGGTTATTCGGGTTTTTGATAACCCGGAAAGGACGGTGATCGGTGGTGTGAATATACACCACCAAT
The DNA here is from genome assembly GCF_905171765.1 of Bufo bufo. Taxonomy (NCBI): domain Eukaryota; kingdom Metazoa; phylum Chordata; class Amphibia; order Anura; family Bufonidae; genus Bufo; species Bufo bufo. The sequence goes on along the minus strand of NC_053391.1, from coordinate 356,532,151 downwards.
CACCGTCCTGCGATCCTGTGAGGTGGTGATCACGCCACCTCTCAGGATTGCCTGCGATTGGTCCCCATGCGGCATGTGGGCGGAGCGCGGCAAGTTTGAATCTCCGCCGCTGCTCTCCCCGCTCATTCCGGTCCGTGGAGCGGGGAGAGCAGCAGGAGATCGCGCTACCCACCGACATTGTGAGTTTTTGGTGCCACCTTAGGATACAGGGACAGGCAGGGGCAGGCAGGTAGTGGGAGGTGTAGGCATGGGTAGTTAGGGCAAGTTTAGGGTTAGATTAGGTAAAAAAAAACAAAAAAAACTTTTTTGTTCTGTGAGCCCCCTGATCGGGTGTCTCGGGTACACAGAAGTTAGCTGTGTGACCCTAGACCTCCCCAGGGGTGCTGCAGCTTGCCCCCCCACACACACTTTTTTTGTTATTTTTTCTTTGCATGCGTTAACTGTGGCCGGCAGTCTTTGCGTCTGGCCACTGTTAGCGCATTGCCCACCCCGCCCCACAGCGCAATTGTATATTTTTTTCTTTTTTACACTTTTTTGTACTTTTTTTTAGTTAGGGATATATATTTTTTTATAGCTATAGGGTAAGTGCGTGAACACCCGTGCCCCACACACACGCACACCTAATAAAGTTTTCCACACACACAAGCAGACACACACTCCCCGATGGCCCGCCGGACGTTCTCGGCCGAGGAGGCATACACCCTCCTTACCTCCGAGTCCGAGAGCCCCAGTGAGGATGAGGATGACCCCACGTTCCTGTTGTCATCCGCATCCTCCTCATCATCAAGCGGTGATGAGCCCCCCATGCTAGGGACCCTGTGGCCCAGCCTAGTACGAGCAGTGCTGGGGCTCGTACTAGTTTTCCGGCCCACCAGGTCAGTCCACCTGAGCCCCCTGCAGGTGGACCTGTCTGGTGTACCCCAGAGAACTTTGAGCCCGCGATTCCTGATTTTGTTGGTGAATCAGGAATCCAGATTTACACAGAGGGCTTCACTGAATACGACTTTTTCAGTCTTTTTTTCAGTGAGGAACTGGTAAATCTGATGGTAGAGCAGACGAACCTGTACGCCCAACAGTTCGTCGCTCATCACCCGGGCTAGTTTTTGGCTAGGGCCGGTGGCTGGACTCCAGTCAGTGCAGCCGAGATGAGGACGTTTTGGGGCCTCGTGCTGCATATGGGCCTAGTCAAAAAGCCTAGTGTCAGGCTGTACTGGAGTGGGGACGTCCTCTACCAGACCCCACTCTACAGTATGGCCATGACACGTTCCCGATTCGATTTGAGGCCACCCGGAAATGCCTACATTATGCAGATAATGCAGCATGTCCCCCCCAAGGTGATCCTGCCTATGACCGCCTGTACAAAATCAGGCCGGTCATCGATCACTTAGGGGCCAAATTCATGGAGGCCTACGTAGCTGGAAGGGAGGTCGTTGATGAGTCTCTCATTGCTTTCAAAGGGAGACTCATTTTCCGCCAGTATGTTCCCTCTAAGCGAGCGAGGTATGGCGTGAAGCTGTACAAACTTTGTGAGAGTACTTCAGGGTACACTTACAAGTTTCGTGTGTACAAGGGGCGAGAGTCCCGTATTCAACCCCCAGAATGTCCCCCCACTCTGGGTGTTAGCGGGAAACTTGTGTGGGACCTTATGCACCCAATGCTAGATAAGGATTACCACCTATACGTGGATAACTTTTATACTAGTATCCCCTTATTCCAGTCCCTCGCCGCCAGATCCACGTTCGCTTGTGGGACCGTGCGGAAAAATCAGCGCGGCTTCCCTACCTATCCCCAGGGGTGAGATGTGCCTTACTAGTGAAAACCTGCTGCTGGTCAGATATAAGGACAAGAGGGATGTCCTTGTACTGTCCACAATTCATGGTAACGGCATCACCCCTGTCCCTGTGCGAGTACTGCGGCAACAGTCCTCAAGCCCGATTGTATCATCGACTACAATCGGTATATGGGAGGAGTTGATCTCTCTGATCAAGTCCTCAAGCCATATAACGCGATGCGCAAAACCAAGGCATGGTGCAAAAAAGTTGCGGTCTACTTGGTGCAGGTTGCCATGTACAACTCTTTTGTACTGTTCCAGTGCGCTGGCAACAAAGGGACATTTCTCCAGTTCTATGAGGCAGTCCTCAAGACCCTGATCTTTTCTGACCGGGAAAGAGCAGGTGGGAGTACCTCGGGAATTGGAGGCGCCCAGATCGTCCCTGGCCAACACTTTCCAGGTGTGGTCCCCCATACTGGAAAGAAGGGACGAACTCAAAAAAAAAGCAGAGTGTGTCACAAGAGGGGGATACGGAAGGACACCACCACTCAGTGTGACACATGTCTCGATCATCCGGGTTGCTTATCGGTCGCTTCAGGGAGTACCACACTTCCATGGAGTTCTAAATTTATAATCCCCTTCATCAACTTAGCCACTGAGTATTCAAAAAAACAATGGTTCTCAGACTTGAGACACCAAAAAAAGATTTTTTGTAGAACCAAAAAAAAGAAGAAAAGTAGACTTACTAGGTAGCGCCGCGTCGGTAATAATCTTCTCTGTAAATATACCACTAACCCCCCAAATTAACACGGTAAAACAAAACAAAAAAATAAACAAAAAAAAAAAGGTGCAAAAAAAGATTTTTTTTGGTCACCTTACATAAAAAAAGTGTAATAGCAAGCGATCAAAAAGTCATAAAGCCCCCAAAATAGTGCCAATAAAACCGTCCCCTCATCTCGCAAAAAATGAGCCCCTACCTAATACAATCGGCTAAAAAACTAAAAAAAATTACTCTTAGACTATAGAGATACAAAAAATTTCTTTTTTTGTATCCAAAAAGATAATATAGTCTAAAACCTAAATAATTGTAAAAAATTTGACTTATTAGGTATCGCCGCATCCGTAATAATCTCGTCTTTAAAAATACCCCAAGACCCAATCCCCAAGATTAACAAGGTCCAAAAATTTTTTTTTAAATGGTGCCAAAACAGCTATTTTTGTCACTTTTCCATTTCAATCCGTCGTTTCCGGTAAAAACCAAGGGTTAACAGCCAAATTTTTTTTTATATTTATTACCCTGATCCTGCAGTTTACAGAAATGCCACATTTCTGAGAGTGAAATATAATCAGTTAAATCCATCTGTTCAATTGTGGGGTGACATATAAAATTTTTTTTGGTTGTAAAGTACCTCTGAACAAAACTCAATATGGGTTGCCCTGATTCTGTAGTTTGCAGAAACACCCCATATGTGGTCGTAAACTACTGTTTGGCCAAACGGAAGGACATAGAAGGAGGGGAACGCCATATGGGTTTTGCAAGGCAGATTTTGCAGGACTGCTTTTGTTTATACCATGTCCCATTTCAAGCCCCCCGTTGCACCCCTAGAATAGAAATGTCAAAAAAGTCACTCCATCTAAGAAAGTACACCCCTCAAGGTATTCAAAACTGGGTTTACAAACTTTGTTAACCCTTTAGGTGTTCCACAAGAGTTAATGGCAGATGGAGAAACAATTTAGGAATTTCAATTTTTTGGAAAATTTTCCATTTTAACCCATTTTTTCCAGTAATAACGTAAGGGTTAACTGCCAAACAAAACTCAATATGGGTTGCCCTGATTGTGTAGTTTGCAAAAACACCCCATATGTGGTCCTAAACTACTGTTTGGCCAAACGGGAGGACATAGAAGGAGGGGAACGCCAAATGGGTTTTGGAAGGCAGATTTTGCTAGACTTTTTTTTGACACCATGTCCCATTTGAAGCCCCCCTGATGCACCCCTAGAGTTTTGCTGGTACTAGTTTAGGGTACATATGATTTTTGGTTGCTCTATATTACACTTTTTGTGAGGCAAGATAACAAGAAATAGCTTTTTTGGCACCGTTTTTTTTTTTTTTTGTTATTTACAACATTTATCTGACAGGTTAGATCATGTGGTATTTTTATAGAGCAGGTTGTCACGGACACGGAGATACCTAATATGTATACAATTTTTTTATTTATGTAAGTTTTACACAATGATTTTCATTTTTGAAACAAAGAAAATCGTGTTTTAGTGTCTCCATAGTCTGAGAGCCATAGTTTTTTTTCAGTTTTTGGGCGATTATCTTAGGCCTCTTTCACACTTGCGTTGTCCGGATCCGGCGTGTACTCCACTTGCCGGAATTACACGCCGCATCCGGAAAAACGCAAGTGTACTGAAAGCATTTGAAGACGGATCCGTCTTCAAAATGCTTTGTGTTACTATGGCAGCCAGGACGCTATTAAAGTCCTGGTTGCCATAGTAGGAGCGGGGAGCGGGGGAGCGGTATACTTACAGTCCGTGCGGCTCCCGGGGCGCTCCAGAATGACATCAGAGTGCCCCATGCGCATGAATGACGTGCCATGCGATCACGTGATCCATGCGCTTGAGGCGCCCTGACGTCACTCTGGAGCGCCCCGGGAGCCGCACGGACGGTAAGTATGCTGCTCCCCCGCTCCCCGCTACACTTTACCATGGCTGCCAGGACTTTAGCGTCCCGGCAGCCATGGTAACCATTCAGAAAAAGCTAAACGTCGGATCCAGCAATGCGCCGAAACGACGTTTAGCTTAAGGCCGGATCCGGATCAATGCCTTTCAATGGGCATTAATTCCGGATCCGGCCTTGCGGCAAGTCTTCAGGATTTTTGGCCGGAGCAAAAAGCGCAGCATGCTGCGGTATTTTCTCCGGCCAAAAAACGTTCCATTCTGGAACTGAAGACATCCTGATGCATCCTGAACGGATTTCACTCCATTCAGAATGCATTAGGATAAAACTGATCAGGATTCTTCCGGCATAGAGCCCCGATGACGGAACTCTACAGGGAGTGCAGAATTATTAGGCAAATTAGTATTTTGACCACATCATCCTCTTTATGCATGTTGTCTTACTCCAAGCTGTATAGGCTCGAAAGCCTACTACCAATTAAGCATATTAGGTGATGTGCATCTCTGTAATTAGAAGGGGTGTGGTCTAATGACATCAAAACCCTATATTAGATGTGCATAATTATTAGGCAACTTCCTTTCCTTTGGCAAAATGGGTCAAAAGAAGGACTTGACAGGCTCAGAAAAGTCAAAAATAGTGAGATATCTTGCAGAGGGATGCAGCACTCTTAAAATTGCAAAGCTTCTGAAGCATGATCATCGAACAATCAAGCGTTTCATTCAAAATAGTCAACAGGGTCGCAAGAAGCGTGTGGAAAAACCAAGGCGCAAAATAACTGCCCATGAACTGAGAAAAGTCAAGCGTGCAGCTGCCAAGATGCCACTTGCCACCAGTTTGGCCATATTTCAGAGCTGCAACATCACTGGAGTGCCCAAAAGCACAAGGTGTGCAATACTCAGAGACATGGCCAAGGTAAGAAAGGCTGAAAGACGACCACCACTGAACAAGACACACAAGCTGAAACGTCAAGACTGGGCCAAGAAATATCTCAAGACTGATTTTTCTAAGGTTTTATGGACTGATGAAATGAGAGTGAGTCTTGATGGGCCCGTGGCTGGATTGGTAAAGGGCAGAGAGCTCCAGTCCGACTCAGACGCCAGCAAGGTGGAGGTGGAGTACTGGTTTGGGCTGGTATCATCAAAGATGAGCCTGTGGGGCGTTTTCGGGTTGAGGATGGAGTCAAACTCAACTCCCAGTCCTACTGCCAGTTTCTGGAAGACACCTTCTTCAAGCAGTGGTACAGGAAGAAGTCTGCATCCTTCAAGAAAAACATGATTTTCATGCAGGACAATGCTCCATCACACGCGTCCAAGTACTCCACAGCGTGGCTGGCAACAAAGGGTATAAAAGAAGAAAATCTAATGACATGGCCTCCTTGTTCACCTGATCTGAACCTCATTGAGAACCTGTGGTCCATCATCAAATGTGAGATTTACAAGGAGGGAAAACAGTACACCTCTCTGAACAGTGTCTGGGAGGCTGTGGTTGCTGCTGCACGCAATGTTGATGGTGAACAGATCAAAACACTGACAGAATCCATGGATGAGCACAGATGTCAGCCGTTTATACCAGAGTGTCAGCAATGTGCTGACACTCTGGTATACCCACTGGACGCCAATGAATATTTAAGAGGAGGCGAGCGGGGGATCGAGATCCCGCCTGCCGCACCTCCCGCACCGCCTGCAACTTCCCCCCTGCACCACCCGCCGGCATAAAATCATTCAGGGGTGCAGGGGGGTGTGAAAAATCTTTATTTTGGGCATTTTAAAGTTTCTGAGTTTCCGCGGGGATCAGAAACTGCAGAAAGCACTGCAAACCGCAGGTCTGAATTGACCTGCAGTTTGCTGCGATCGCCGTTACGGGGGGGTCACATGACCCCCCCCGGCGTTGTGACAGGACTCGGGAAACATGCCGTACCGGTACATCATGTGTCCTTAAGGGGTTAAAAAACTCATCTGTTCCATTGTTGGTTGACATTAACCCATTTTTCCCGTCCACAAACCCCTGCTCTGCCTAGGTGACAGGAAACTTAACTTTTATCAGATAATTTATATAAAAAATATTATTTTTTATATAAATTATCTGATAAAAGTTAAGTTTTAGTAGGAAAACAAATCAGTGATACAGTTTATTGTTCCTACAATATATTTATCTCAAACCAATACTGTGAATTGTGTCTAGGTGATAGGAACCTAAATTTCTAAAATTTGTCTGTTCCATTGTTGGGTGAAATTAACCAATTTTGGCAGTCAAAAAACTCCTGGTCTGCATTGTTCACAAGGAACTTAATTTAGTAAAAACGTCTGTTACTTCAGTGGGTGACCGCAAAAAATGAGGAGAGCTTCAAACAAAAGACGTGGCCCTGGTCGTGGTGTTGGTGGAGCTCCTGTTGCAGGAAGAGGATGTGGTCGATCTGTGCCAGCTACATGCCCAAGTGAAACACCTTCCTCAGGTGTGAAGAGGCAACAGAACCTTCAGTGTTATTTGGTAGGGCCGAATGCAGCTCTACGAATGGTGAGGCCAGAACAAGTACAGGCGATAGTAGATTGGGTGGCTGACAGTGCCTCCAGTTCCTTCAGTCTTTCACCTCACCCCTTTACAAATCAGCCAAGCAATCTGAGCCCCAAGTCATGCAGCAGTCTCTTCTGCTTTTTGATGACTCTGCTGTCAGGGTTCCCCAGGGCCATCCACATAGCCCTGCCCCAGAAGTGGAAGAGATTGAGTGCACCGATGCCCAACCACTTATGTTTCAGGATGAGTACATGGGAGGACTACCGCAGCACATCTCGGATGATGACGAAACACAGGTGCCAACCGCTGCGGCTTTCTGCAGTGTGCAGACCGACAAGGAGGGCAGGGGTGAAGACTGGGTGGAAGATGATGTGGAGGACGATGAGGTCCTTGACCCCACATGCAATTAAGGTCATGAGAGTGACCTGTGTAGTTCAGAGGAAGAGGCGGTGGTCGCACAGAGCCACTAGCACAGCAAGAGGGAGCAGGGTGCAAAAGCGGAGCGGTCGTCCCCTAGACAGTAAGCCTGCTACTGCCCACTGCACCAAGGGACCGAGCACACCAAAGCCAGCTCCAAGGAGTTCCCTGGCGTGGCAGTTCTTCAGTCAATGTGCTGACGACAAGACACAAGTGGTTTGCACGCTGTGCAATCAGAGCCTGAAGCGAGGCATAAACATTCTAAACCTGAGCACAACCTGCATGACCAGGCATCTAAGTGCAAAGCACGAGCTTCAGTGGAGTAGACACCTCAAAAACCAAGAAAGGTCTCTGGCTCCTCCTGCTTCCTCTTCTGCTGCAGTCTCGGCCTTTTCATTCCCCTCTAGTATGACAGTGCCACCTGCCACCCCGCAAACAGAGGATGTGGCAGCAACGCCACCACCTCGGTCACCAAGCATCTCCACAATGTCTAATGGAAGCGTTCAGCTGTCTATCTCTCAAACACTGGAGCGAAAGAGGAAGTACCCCCCTACCCACCCGCGATCCCTGGCCCTGAATGGCAGCATTTCAAAATTACTAGCCTTTGAAATGCTGTCATTCCTTCTGGCTGAGACGCAGAGTTTTAAAAGCCTTATAGCGGTGGCTGTCCCACAGTACGTTGTGCCCAGCCGCCACTACTTTTCCAGGTGAGTCATCCCTTCACTGCACAACCAAGTGGGGGACAAAATCAGGTGTGCACTGCACAATGCCATGTGTGGCAAGGTCCATCTAACTACGGATACGTGGACCAGTAAGCATGGTCAGGGATGTTATATCTCCCTAACAGGACAATGGGTAAATGCAGTTGCGGCTGGGCCTGAGGCGGATAGCAGTTTTGCGCATGTCCTTCTACCACCGAGGATTGCTGGGCATTTCTCTTTGCCTCCTGTTGCTTCCTCCTCCTACTTCGCTTCTTCATCCTCTATCGCCTCCTCATCCGGTCAGCGTAACACCTTCACCACCAACTTCAGCACAGCCAGGGGTAAACGACAGCAGACAGACAGTTTTGAAACTTATCTGTTTGGGGGACAAAACCCACACCGCGTAGGAGCTGTGAATGGGCATGGAACAACAGACCGATGAGTGGTTGGTGCCAGTGAGCCTCAAGCCCGGCCTAGTGGTGTGCGATAATGGGCAAAATCTTGTAAAAGCTCTGGGCCTAGCTGGTTTGACGCTCATCCCTTGCCTGGCGCATGTGCTGAATTTGGTGGAGCAGAAATTCTTGAAAAATTACCCCAATATGTCAGAGCTGCTGCAGAAAGTGCGTGCCGTCTGTGCGCGCTTTTGGCGTTCTCACCCTGCTGCTGCTCGTCTGTCTGCGCTGCAACTTAACTTCAGCCTTTCTGCTCATCGCCTCATATGAGACGTGCCCACAAGGTGGAACTCCACCTTGCACATGCTGGCCAGACTGTGTGAGCAGCAGCAGGTGATAGTGGAGTTTCAGCTGCAGCACGCACAGGTGAGTCGCTCTACGGAACAGCACCACTTCACCACCAATGAGTGGGCCTCCATGCGAGACCTGTGTGCTTTGTTGCGCTGTTTGGAGTACTCCACCAACATGGCCAGTGCCGATGACGCTGTTCTCAGCATTACTATCCCACTTCTATGTCTCCTTGAAAAACCGCTTCGGGCAATGATAGAAGAGGATGTGGCATAGGAGGAGGAGGAGGAGGAGGGATCATTTACAAGGGTTTCAGGCCAGTCATTCACAAGTGGATCCGAGGGTGGGTTCCTGCACCAACATACGCCAGGTACACAATTGTCCAGCCAGGGCACAGTTCTGGAGGATGACGAGGTGGAGGATGAGGAGGAGGAACCGTGTTCACAGCAAAGTGTTACCCAAACCAGCTCATGGGCATCCCTGGTGCGTGTCTGGGGGGAGGACAGCTTGTCGTTGGCTCTGGGCAGCCTGGCACAGATTAACGATTATAGGGTCAGCTCACCTGCAGGCCCGCAACTAATGCTGCCTTGCTTTGAAGTAGTAGCCGTAGCCGTTTATCAGGCTCCCTCTCCGAAATCGAACAATGATTCCCCGTTACCGGTGGTCACCATGTTAGGTGCATAAAAGAACATCGAAAGTTGATAGGGAAGATATCCAATTGGATCGTGGACGTCACGGGGACGTGCGACATGGTGGAGCAGTATGTGTGCACACGCCTACACGTACTGACTGATGGGTCTGCCCCCTTCAACTTCTGCATCTCCAAATTGGGGGGGGATGGGGACGTGCGATCAGGCAGAAGTTATCTAGTCAACAAAGAGGCAGCAGGGCCTCTCCTGTATAAGGTTTCCTCATCCAAAATACCGCAGTGTCATTCCCTGTAATTTTTTATTACTCATTCCAATAACAGGGCATCTTAAGAGTCCTGTATTATTTATCGTCACTACTTCCCCGAGTCGGGAGTGGATAATTGCCGCGCGCCTCCTGCCTTCCTTCGATGCTTCGGCTTTAATAACTTGTCCCACCATCTCCACCCAATTCGATTTCAGCCATTGTCCTCCCTTGGATGTGGTATCCCTTTATCAGGCTCCCTCTCCGGCATGGAACCCTGATTTCCCGTTACCCGTGATCAACATGGTAGGCGCATAAAAGAACATCGAAAGTTGATACGGAAGATATCCAATTGGATCGTGGACGTCACGGGGACGTGCGACATGGTGGAGCAGTATGTGTGCACATGCCTACGCATACTGACTGATGGGTCTGCCCCCTTCAACTTCTGCGTCTCCAAATTGGGTACATGGCCTGAGCTTGCCCTTTACACCTTGGAGATGCTGGCCTGCCCTGCAGCCAGTGTATTGTCTGAACATTTGTTTAGCACTGCAGGAAGGGGTTATCACAGACAAGCACAGCCGCCTGTCCACAGCCAATGTGTACAAGCTCTTGGTCATTAAAATGAACCAGGCAGGGATCCCACGGGACTTGTCTGTACCTTGTGCAGTATAGACATGTATACCGGCCTCACCTAGCCATTGTTGTACTCCAGCGCACTTTCTCTTTGTTTTATTTTTTATATTTCCCAATGTTTTAGGGTCTACCCAAATTTAAACAAACAAAAAAATAAAAATAAAATTAAAAAAATAAAAACAAAAACAAGTGTTGGCTACCTCCTTCACCGCCACTTCCACCTACACCGCCACATCCACCGCCTCCTCAACCTCCTACTCCATATGGACCTCCTCCTATATCAAGATTATTATTTTTACGTATTTTATGTTATTTTAAGTCATTTCCCTATCCACATTTGTTTGCAGAGCACTTGCCATGCTCTTAACTACATTTTGCTGCCTTTTTCAGCCCTCTTCCCTTTCCATGACTTTTTTAGAGCCATTTTAGTGCTCCAAAGGTCGGGTCCCCATTGACTTCAGTGGGGTTCGGGTTTGGGGTTAAGTTCGGATCAAGTTCGGGTCCCGAACTCGAACTTTTTTGCGAAGTTCGAACCTGAACTTCCAGGTGTCCGCTCAACTCTAGTCACGAGGAAACAATCTCAGAATGGCTTGGATAAGTAAAAGTGTTCCAAAGTTATTACCACATATAGTGACACATGTCAGATTTGCAAAAATTGGCCTGGGCAGGATGGTGAAAACTGGCCCGGGGTAGAAAGGGTTAATATTTAAGCTATTGATAACATTGTGCCAGGAGAGATCACAGACAGCAGAGGTCCCATATGTAACAACAGTTCGTTTGCACCTTGCTCTCTTATGGCTCATCTGAAGACAGTGAAAATCCCTCACTGGTATGCTAATCTAGAAGTAATTATAAGCCATGAAAATCAATGACACAGGTCCTTGCATGTAAGCTAATAGACAATTGTTCCTTTGTTCCTAAGATGCTTTTGGTCATTTCCTACAAAGCTAATATGTGACTGCACAAGTTGCATATATGGTATATCTGGCGATGCTTGTAGTATGTGATATGGTTTATCTGTCAATTGCTGTATTGCTTAAAGTAAGGAGGGTCATTAAGGTTGGAATGTGAACACTAACATGTATTTTCTCACTTCAGATGGAGAGTTTTTTAACCTCGCGTCAGATCTAGATGTGGAAGTTTTAGATATTACCCAACACTGTGATTTAACACTCTTCACCCAAATATTAACTACTCAGGATATCTTTGAAAAAACAACCAATGAATTTCCACTAATTGTAGAAATTCTAGAAGGGCCATTAAAACATTGCAAATCTTACAAAGCATTAAGATGTGGCAGAAGGATCATTGTTCACAAAAAGTATCAAGCTGATAGAATTATTGCCTCAGAGTCAAGAAGTGATACTCCAAAGAGACATTTTCTTATTCCATCCAGCTACACAGGAAAATTTAAAAGGAGACCCCGCTTCTTCCCAACTGTCTTTGACCTTAATATCACCAAGAGAGAAATGACTGACCTATATGTGGTAGCAACAAAATCATTTCATACAGTACATACAGAATTTTCATCACTGAATGTTGGAGACATGTTGCAGGTAAAGATGTTTACATCCTGTGAAGTCCTTTGTGAAGGAACAAAAACTATTATAGATACCCTGGAATGTATAAAGACGAATGATGGAAACTCTGTGAAAGTCATTCTTCCACTCTATGTAGAAGGTGGCTTCATGGAGATTGTGCACGATAGCAAACAATACTCCCTATCAGAACTTTGCAATCATTTTCAGCTACCTTTGAATGTAAAGGTCTCAGTCAGGGACCTGTTTACAGTAGGAGAGGACATTTTAGCCAACACATCAGTATTAAAACTGGAAGAGCACATTACAGACTCATATTTACTTGTTAGTTTATGTGACAAACCTGAAGATGTTTGGGAACTTCCAGTGTTTCGGCTAAAAATTTCTTTTCTAGTCATTGATCATTTTAAAGGCAAAGTATTTTCTCTACCAACAAAAACTAACATAGAAGAAATTAATGAAGAGGAATATTATATGGTGAGAAGATATGAAAACCATGTTCAGCTCCCACCACCACGACCTCCAAAGACTCCATCATATATAAGTAACTCTGGACCAAATATTGCAAAACAGGTAACTTTTTATGATTAACATTTCATCAAGGTTGTGCATTTTTATTCTATCTATCTACGATCTATCTATCTATCTATCTATCTATCTATCTATCTATCTATCTATCTATCCTAATATACAACCATTTCCACTTCATTGTGGTGAACATTAAATAATATCTTCAAAGAAATTTCACAGTAACACCATATTTGAAGACAAAACAGCCTCCTTTTTGTAATGTAGATATAGCTGGTGCATAATTAGGGAGCCTTAACGGGGTTGTTGCATCACACCTAATTAAGTATATGGAAAGTTGATTTTGAGATAAGACAATTCTGTTTTGTGGTAAGAGTTATAATTTCTATTAGGAACCATTATGGGGTACACATACAGTATTTAAAGCTATGTATGTATCTATCTATCTATATGTGTAAAATAGGAAATGCCTTGTGAAGTACTTTATTTTTATCCAAAGTGGACATATATTTGATTCAAACTGTATATAAATATATAGGGGGACATTCCCCTACGCCGCTGGAGAATGCGCCAAATTTATGCAGAGGCACATGCCTTATAGATTTGGTGCATCCTCCCACTGGCCATGTGACAGTCTAAAATCTTCAGCAGCCTCCTAGCTGCCATATATTTCTGTCTTTATTCACGCTAGAAAACTGGCATGAATAAAGATAAGTGTGCTGGACTAGTGATGAGCGGCAGGGGTCATATTCGAATTCACGATATTTTGCGAATATTTTGTTGAATATTCGTTATATTCTATATTTTTTACTCCAAAAATCGGCAAGGTAATGATCGCGTAATATGCAAATATTAGAGAATTTGCGAATATTTAGAATATAGTGATATATATTCGTAATTTCAAATATTTGAGATTTTTTAATCAGTATACATGATCCCTCCCTGCTTCTAACCTGTGGGCCAATGAGAAGGCTGCAATATCTTTGACTTTAGAAGTAGTGTTGATTGCGAATTTTCGTAATGAGAATTTTCGTTATGAGATTTTTTTCGTAATGAGAATTTTCGGAATGAGAATCAATGAGATTGTGAAAACTCAGATCCGATGGTATATTCTAACTTCCAGGCGTTCCCATGGTGACGGGGACGCTTGTCGGGTAGGAGTATGCCAAAGTGGTACAACTGTACAGATAAAAAAAAAAAGTTACTTAAGCAGGGAGGAATCAAGACTTCAGATGAAAAAAAAGATGAATATTCTAAAAACATTATATATTCGATATAGTGCTATATATTCGTTTTTTAGAATATTCGTAATATTCTAAAACAAGAATATATAGCAATATAGCGAATATTCAAAAAAAATAATAATGTAGAACAATTTAGCTAATATAGTGTTATAATCTTTTTTTTAATAGTTGTAATTTTTTTCCAATCTGAACTTTAGATGAGAAAAAAATTACAACTATTAGACAAAGAAGATTATAGCACTATATTAGCTAAATTGCTCTATATTTGTTTTTTTTTTTTCGAATATTCGCTATATTGCTATATATTCTTGTTTTAGAATATTATGAATATAGTTTTTTAGAATATTCGTCTTTTAAAAAAAATATTTGTACAGTTGTTCCACTTTGGCATACTCCTCCTCGACAAGCGTTCCCATTACTATGGGAACGCCTGGGGGTTAGAATATACCATCGGATCTGAGTTTTCACGATCTCATTGATTCTCATTCCGAAAATTCGCATTCCGAAAATTTTCCAATAAACACTACTCCTAAAATCAAAGATATTGCAGCCTTCTTATTGGCCCACAAGCTAGAAGCAGGGAGGGATCATGTGTACTGATTTAAAAAAATATATTATAAAATTATATTCTAAATATTCGCGAATTCTTGAAGTGCCGATATTCACGATAAAAATTTGCAATTCGAATATTCGTGATCAACACTATGCTGAACTTGCTGCGATGCCACCTCCCTGCCCTTACAATTCCCCCCCCCTTTTTCACCACTTCTGAAAAGTGGCATGAAGGGAGAATAGGCACAGATTTAGACTCAAATATTGCATGCAACAAAATCTGCAACTTTTTCACACCACTACTGTGGCATAAATTGCTAATTTACATATATGAGATTTTCTAACTGTGTCTATGTGCAATAGAAAGAGGAGGGGGCCATAACAATACTTGCACAAGAGGGAGAAAAAATTAAGTTTTAAAATTAAGTGCTATTTGTTCTAGATGGTTCCCATGCTCCCTGGAGGGTATATAGTAGTGCTGTGGTAACGCAGCAGTACCACAACTGCTGCATATAAGGTTACTATTAAGTATTAGATAAATATGTCACTGCGCTCTGTCTATTCCCTCCTAGTCTGCATCTCACTCAGTATCCTACGTGGTAACACATACACAATACAAGTAAGTTGGATGTACAGCCGCTCTTAATTATCTTAATGCAGTTGTCTCCTCGCATGTGTATCTGAGAGGATGCTTCTGTCTAGTGCATGCTATCAGGGGTTAGTGACTTGCTTAGGAGTCCTCGATGGAATCTCGGAGTTGTGCCACAGCCGGTAGCACTACTCCTGGTGTGTTGGTGTTTGCGCTCCTCTGAGCGCACAGTGATGTTGCTGTTGCAGGTAATGGATGCTGTTAGAGGCCAAAATTGCAATCTTTTACAAAATGGATATTTATTATGAGCTCTCTAATCCCTGATGGACTGAACAGTGAATTGGAGCTGTTTGCATTTGAATAGTGAAGAATGGAGAACAAGGGGTTAAAGTGGTACTTGTAATATAGAGACCAGAAGGAGGGTATATAAGGAGACCAGTAGAGCACTATACTATCCCTGATGAAGGATAGCGCATCTTTCCGAAACGCGTTGGTCCGCAATTTTGTCCTCTAACAGCATCCGTTACCTGCAACAGTGAGGTAGCGCTCAGAAGTACCAGATAAATCCTGATCAGTCACACTACTGGAATAGCATAGGGGATGCCTGGATCTAGTTTCATCACCACCCCCTCACGACTCCCTGGTTTGACTGCTGTTCTGGCACAGAGCATTAAGTTAGACTCTTCTCCTGTGATAAAAGTCAAAAAGCAAGTCAATGAGCTTGGACAAGAACTAGTATAGATTGAGCGACTTAATTTATATTAATGAAATACACACATAGAATAAAAGAATGAATAACAAAGCAAATCAACTTTATTTTATGCACAAAATTGAAAAACAGAAAATTAAAAACTGTTTTTGAGGCAAATGCCAACTGGTAAAATAGAAGGTAAGCACAACATATATTATTGGTATTAAGCAACTATCACATATCACAACTGAATAGATGATACATAGTTGAAAGGTCCGAAGTATTTAAAAATCTCAGACGAGCCCTCCAATAGCCTAAAACAAAAAAATATGCTTTACTTATACTATGACATACACAGTGAGGTCCAGGTATACATCATGTCACCTTTGCAGCCACTCACTGTCCTCAGAGTGAATCCCCCGGTGGGCCCCTAGTCTCCCACCCCCTGCACAAGTGGCACATAACACAGTAGACTTACTGCACTATATACATACATATATTCAATGTACAGCACCTCCACCATAATCTATATTAAAAACCTGATAGATTATGAAATAAACTCCCCAGTTTATTAATAGACCCGATCAGATAGCTGAGATGACTTCTAGGTATGGAGGAAAGCTAGCCAGTGTCCTCTTTTTCCCAGGACCTACCTTCTCAAAGTTGCTGCAGGGACCCCCATATTCAATCATCTGGTAGCATCTTGCTGCTGCCCTAGGTACCCCAGTCCGACACTGGCTGTGCTGGTGACTAACCAAAGTGCCAGGAGAACACTATTCCTAGTGGTGAGCACATACACAATACTTACCTTTGGTTTAACTGGTGAGCCCATGCAGCATGTTGGTGCATGCCAGATGTCTGGCACGTATATAACACTTTCGTGAACCTGCTGGTTGGCACATATGTCCTGAAATATCATAATACTGGAGCTATTGTGAGCTATAGTGGTAACCTGTGTGGCAGTGGAGCTTCCAGAGTGCCATATTAGGGCCATAAAAATGGTGTATCTCACCCAGAGAAAGCTGGATGAGAACAAGAAAGGCTGGTAAAATTGTGATTTTTCCCCTGTGTGTATCAGCCAGGCTTTTAATGAGAGATAATTAGCAGCCAGCTGAGGAGCTCAAATACAGGTGGGTTGGGCTCCTCAAATAGGACTCCCAGTCTGGGGTAGAAGCAGGCTGTGTCGAGGCCTGTGGGAGCAGAGACCCTCTAACCCTGTGTAGGGTAAGCACTGAGTTGTGTTTTGGGGAGCTGGGTGGTAGACCCAGATCCCGATAGAAAGGGAGAAATACTGTGTAGTCAGTGGCCAGACGGCCAAGGATTTATGTTTATGATTTGTTTGGACTGCTGTAAAAGTGACAATAAAGCTGGTTGGAGTGGCTTCTTGAGGTGTGCCAACCGTCTAAGTGAAGAAGACGGTGATCCTGGAGAGTTAAGTGACCCGGAGTTGTCACATTTGGTGTAGTTCAGGAAGACCATAAAGCGACCCTCTAGTTTAAAACAATTCACAATAACTGGGGGACGAACCGAACACTTACATGGTGACATATGTTTCATCCTTTTAGTTGCAGATACGCCAATTCCTGGACTCTGCTTCTTAGATTTCCCGATGCAGTCTGTGCATTTGGTATCCCTGCTTATCCAGCCCTGCTCTGTGATTGGCTTGCACTGTTCATGTGAGTAGTGCTGGCCAGTCCAAGGGCATCAGAAAGGCTACCAAATGCACAGTAGGGCGGGGAGAAAACACTGAAAGAAGCAGGTGATATCCGAGCCGCAAGAAATAGCCGAAGATATACAGGTGATCAACCTCTCCTCAAGGCCCATCTCCCCTTCACAGGAGAGGTTTTTGAGGAAGGGTTTCTCTTTCTCCCCCTCCCGCAACTTTGATTTATACCATACAATCATAGACGTGAACAAACTTGCCAGGAAAATTACGTTAAAGAAACATTTTTCATCTATTAATGAGGACATTAGTACTGAAACAGAGAACGTACTAAATGAAAGTAACATACCTTATAATGATGAGATAAAAAATGTATATCCATGCTTTACTTTTGCTGACCTGGTACAGATCTCTTCACTCCAGGAGATGTGTGGGGTCTCGGATGGGGACTATGTATACAATAGATCCATCGCATATAAGACCTCTAATAAGAGTTTTTACCCCATACAGTCCCTGTCCGAGGTCCTTGACAGATTCCAGGATTTGGTTCAGAGGGATCTTTGTGCTTTGAAAGCCATTTCAGATAAAAAATTTTTTTAAAAATAACCTTACAAAAAAAGCTTTTGAAGAGTTACAAAATATGCAAGACGTTGTAATACGGAGAGCTGACAAGGGAGGAGCGGTGATCCTAGATAGCGAGCTATATAAAAATCAGATTCTGGACTTATTGAAAGACTCCAGTATCTATCTCGCATTGGACTGCAATCCTCTCCTCCCTTGTCAGAAAATGCTCAGTGCAATTTTGGATAGGGGCCATTCTTTGGGCATTCTGTCTAAAAAAGAAACTGAATTTATATATGTGGAACATGCAATTACACCCATATTTCACGCGCTCCCTAAAATTCACAAACCAGGTTTCCCTCCTCCATTACGCCCAATTGTGGCAGGCATCGGCTCTTACTCCGAAAATTTATCGGAATGGGCAGATTCCCTATTACAGCCACTTGTGCCACTGATACCGGGATATTTGAGGGATACTGGTACAGTTCTGGGCAACTTTCTTTCCTTCGACTGGCATAAGGATTACATATGGGTAACAGCAGATATCTCCTCATTATACACGAGCATACCTCACCAATCTGCCATTGTTGCTTTAAAATGGTTCTTAGAATGTTACAGCAACTATACCCCAGAGCTACAGGATTTTTTGTGTTCATGTATAGATTTTTTGATGAAACATAATTTTTTCATGTTCAATAAAAAATATTATCTTCAGCAATCAGGAATCCCTATGGGAGCCAAGTACTCACCTTCAATCGCAAATATATATATGGCGTGGTGGCAGAATAGATTCCTCTTTTCTGACAATAACCCATATAGGGAGGATATAAAATGGTATGGTCGATTCATCGACGATATGCTGTGGGTATGGCAGGGGGACAAAGAGAGAATAGTAAAGTGTATAGAGTACTTGAATAACTGTACCACATCAATAAAACTAACGTTTTCCAGCGATCCGGAAAAAATAGTTTTTCTAGATCTTTGTCTGGAAGTGGATAATGGCACTAACAGGGTGGTTACATACACCCACAGAAAGCCTACAGCTGGTAATACTATTCTCTCTGCCTCCTCCTGCCATCCACCACACGTCCTAAAAAACATCCCTAAGGGAGAAATGATAAGGGCAAAGAGAAATTGCTCCACTCAGGAACTCTTTGAAAAAGAGGTTCAAAATATTGCAGCCAGACTCAGAATGAGAGGATACACCCAAACCAGTATAAACAGAGGCATACATTTTGCTAGATCA
The DNA here is from genome assembly GCF_905171765.1 of Bufo bufo. Taxonomy (NCBI): domain Eukaryota; kingdom Metazoa; phylum Chordata; class Amphibia; order Anura; family Bufonidae; genus Bufo; species Bufo bufo. The sequence continues at coordinate 356,513,189 of NC_053391.1, read as the reverse complement.
AAAAATAGAGATTCTGAAAGAAATAAAAATAAAGATAAAAACAAGAATAGAAAAGAAAACACTACTAATAAAGAAGAACCCATCACTTTTACTACAAATTATAGCAGAGATTATTTTAAGATTTGCAAAATTATACGGAAACATCTCCATATTCTGAACTTCAATGAGGATTGGAGATATATAGCATCCACAGGGATAAGATGTGTAGCAAAAAGAGCCCCCACAGTGGGCCAAAAAATCAGTCCGAGCCTATTCAGGGAAAATTTTCCTAGAATAAGCACCTGGCCCAAAACCAACGGGAATTATAAATGTGGGAGCAAAAAATGTATCTGTTGTCGACACATGCTCATCTCAAAAGAGGTCACATCTATGGCCAACAACAAACAACACATCCTAAAACAGTACATAAATTGTAATACAGACCATGTGGTATATGTTATAACATGCAGAACATGCAGTCTACAATATGTGGGCTGCACCACAAATGATTTGAAGGTACGCCTAAGAAAGCATTTAAGTGATGTCCCTCATTTTATGTCTCGTAATGTCTCAGCGGCAACAATGCATTTTGCCACTGTTCACAAGGGTGATATCTCTGCGTTTTCTGTACAGGGAGTGGAAGTTGTTTCCGCACCCATCAGAGGAGGTGATCGGAAACAAAAGCTTCTAAGTAGAGAAACGTATTGGATGTTCATTTTGGAAACATGTATACCGAAGGGTTTGAACAGAAAACACGATTTAACCTTGCAGTACATGTAGTTCATCAATATGTGATTTTGATTGTATAACACTGATTTACTGCTTCCCCGCCCACTTGTTCCTGGGAGGATCTCCTTACCCTGGAACACCTGGGCCTGGGACGCAACCTTCATCCAATTAGAAAAGGAGGAGGAACCCATTTGTGTTGTATATAAGCACTTGTTTTTAGCACACTATGTATTGTCTTGAAGTAGGGCTTAATACCATAGCCCGAAACGCGTCACAATCACTCTGTGTCTCTCCATGTGATATATGTTGGATCTTAAATTATGCAAGCCGAATAAAGAACACATTTTTATACGTTAAAAGCTGGAATCAACCTCTTTGTTTTTGGACATATCAAATGCACAGTATGCATCAGGCAGTCTGAGAAGCAGCCATCTTGGATGGATCTGCAGCTGAAAAGATGAAAAGGAGGTCACCATGGACCATGTAAGTGTTCTGTTTGTTCCCGAGTTAATGTGAAAAAAATTTCTTGCGCCAAAGGGTCACTTTAACTGATACAGGGATGCACAATAAAGGCACATAGAGGCATATTAAGTGCATTGTGAGGAAATTAAATAATTTATTAGCTCATATACACTAGGTAGGGATTGGTATAAGTAGAAGGTGTGTATCTGTTTGTTTTACAAAGTGCTATATTGCTAAATTGAAATATATACCATTATATAACACACTAAAAAAAATTATATACAGGATGCCAATAAATAGGAAAGTGAAATAAAAACAATTTATATAAAAAGTGATTAATTTATAAAATTTGTAGGACGAAATCCGTAAAGCAAGAAACAACACATACGTTCAAGAAGTGCTTTAATGCACTTAGGTCAAAAGTGATCCCACACACATTTAGATATAATAAATAAAATAACATATATAATACTGTACATGAACTTATTCACTCTGGTACAGTGTATAAAGCAAAACGCAATTATATTTGATAAACCTTATCATGTAAAATATGTATAGTCAGATGTAAAAGTGAGACAAACGTGACACATACAATTTCTATATGTATAAAAGGACAATCCATTGTAATTTGGAAGATAAAGTAAAAAACAATATATTAGGCTGCATTCACACGTCCGTGCTGTGTTGCGGGTCCGCAAATTTGCTGGTCCGCAACACACCAGCCTGGCACCCCCATAGAAATGCCTATTCTTGTTCGCAAGCTGCGGACAAGAATAGGACATGCTCTATCTTTTTGCGGAGCTGCGGACCCAAAGATCGGGGCCGCGCACCGCAAATGCGGATGCGGACAGCACACTGTGTGCTGTCTGCATCCATTCCGTCCCCATAGAGAATGAATGGGTCCGCACCCGTTCCGCAAAATTGCGGAACGGATGCGGACTCATTTTGCGGACGTGTGAATGGAGCCTTATAGAAATTCTGTCTCATGCCTATACCTGTATATACTCCCTAGGCAAACCATGAAGTATGACCCACTTGGAATATGCCGCATTCACCACTTGGTCTCATAATCTTCACCTTTCCAATTTTCCAACTCGAATTTGCTTCACAAACAGAAAGTTCATATGAGGAAACAGCACCCCAAAAGATGCTATTGAAAAATATATAAAATAGCTAACCTTAACTAGACATATACACAAACACACTCAAAAACTCAAAGGAATAATACAGTAATTCCACTAAACAATTTCCCACTCTGATGCCCACTCCCAGGGCTCCATTCAAAAGCAATGAGTGATTAAAAACAGCTGTCATGAACATATAAAACTGACCAACAGGGACAAAATACATGAAACCAAGCTCATATCACGCTTATTTCATAGAAGGGAAATAAAACTCTTAACTCTTTGTTAAGAAAAAAAGACGACACAGTATTGAGCTTGAAGATCCATTTCAATTTGCTTTGAGTCAAGTAGTTTTTTTTCCAGTCTCCTCCATGTGGATTGATTGATATCATGTCAATTCCACAAAGAGTCTTGTCATAATTTTGAACTTGAAATGTCTGGGTATTGGTTTTAGAATTGTGTCATTGAAGCATTCTTTTGCTGAACAGATGTTAAGCACATGTTCCTTGACTCTTTTCCAGAATTCCCTCAAAGTGAGGCCCTCCTAGATTGTTCCACAGGGGGATGATGCATAATAAACCATTGCTCTGGTATTGCAATTAATTTGATGGGATTTCAATAAAATATCTTATTTTGCAGTATTTTGCAGCCATGCTAATTCATTTTTTTTAGAAATAGATCCCCTGAAACATAATGCATCCTGTTCATCATTTGTCGCTGTTTTTTATAAACAAAAAATAATGTTGCTAGACGTAGAATGGAAAAGCTGTTAAGAATCACAATTACAGATCCTGCACAAAGATGCTATTTTTGAGCTTATTTCACTTGGATTTGTTCAGCTTTTTTTTCCTTTTTTGTTTTTTTATAACTTTATCCTAATTTTCGATCCGTATTCTCCTCACAATTATGAAGCCATTAACTTTGTCAATCAAAATATTTGCTGTTCTATAGTCCCCACTGTACATCTAACTGCATCCTCCCTCTCAGTTCAAGCTCGGCAAAGCTATATTTTCATTTTATCAGCTGTCTTCTTAGGCTTCACTGGTTACAACGCATATGAGGACAATATCGAGCATTTCTTTATTGCTTTACAATGGGAATACATTTCTAGAAGTTGCACATTCTCCAAATGATTTTGATTGATTGTATTAAAAAAATAAAAAAATAAAAATAAAACTGACATTCAACTTCCTTGAAGAAAATGAGAATTTCAGCAAGCAGAAATGTGATAAAATAGAATATTGTTTTTAGGCGGTTTACAAAATGATACAGAGCTTTATGATGTGGCTGAATGTTGTAGAGCTGTGCAGTTATATGCAAGACTGAATAACTTGAAAGAAAGATTTATATAAGCCATCAGAGTTAGTAGGTTGCTGATCGCAAAGTCAGTACAGTGGGAGAAATCTATAAATAGTGGTGCACCATATGAGTGGTATTGGAATTCCAGGCTTGGAATGGCCCGTAGGGTACAGTTGAATCCCCCCGATGGGCCCCTGAGCAAGGTGGGCCCCTAGTCTACTGCCCCCTGCACAAGTGGTACATAACACAGTAGAGTGATTGTACTACATATAGATAGGCAGTATACAACATCTCAACCAGTCTATGTTCATATAAAAAAATAAGTAGATTATTTAAAGGGGTTATCAAAAGTGTAAAACATCCCCCCCAGTGCCGGGGAGTGGGGTAAGTGCCATCTATATGAGGGGCCCAGGCATTGGGAGTGATGTTTTACACCCTGGATAACCCCTTTAAGAAACTACCCAGTTTACTATCATAGTTACATCAGGTGGCTGAGATGGCTTCTACGTGCAGAGGAAGACCAACCAATATCCTTTTTTCTGGGGGACCCACCTTCTGAATGTTGCTTTGGGGACCCTTGTCTGCTTCTCTGAGAGCACATAATATTTGAATGTATCCATACGGAGGGTCCTCAAAATAAATTTTACTGGTGGGTCCTAGGCAACCCAGTCCGTTAATGGGTATGCCAGTCTCCATCTAAGAGGAATGTAGGCTTGATGCATCAACGTGGAAGTAGAATAGTTTGGGAAAATTTTGATAAATGAGTTGTGATTGACATGACTGAATGCTCAGCCCATCAATGGCTGCAGCAGTGAACTGCCTCATAAATTCCTGCATGATGAGAGGGACCAGGAAGCATACACCAGACCAGCAGAGGACCAAGATGCATTAGAATGCAAGTGGTGAGGAATCAGTAATGCATGATTTATTTTGTTTTACACCATGCAGGTCATTTTTTTTTAAATGGCTGGACAACTGCTTTTGCAGCGAGCCCAGGAGGAGCCGGAACAAAGGATGGGAATAGTAGTGGCCCTGGCTGTTACAGTCAATCACGGTGGATTTCCTCACATCATTGCTCCCTAGGGCCGTGCAGTGAAAAAGAGGGCACCCTTTCTACCTCCTGGGCACACCCTGATTCAGGGGCTCCTGGCTGGTGGTAGTTGGAGTTCCAGTGATGTTAAGAGTTTGTATGGGTGCAAGGTCAGCGTATTTGCAAGAGTCAATAACCAGGCCAAATTCAACAGACTAAACATCTCTTTTTACTGTAGTGCAAAATAGTTCATACCCCTTGAATTATAGCAGACACAGTTACAAATGTACACAGGGCTATTCTCTCCCAAACACTGATGAATAAATTTAGACAAGGATGGGAGTTATCGCCCTCTTTGTACACTATCTTGCGAAAGTCTCTCAGTAGAATCTATGTTCGGCAATAATACTCTTGCAATAACAGTTATAATGTCCACTGTGGGATACAATGTTTTGAAGGCACATCTGGCAAGGCTGTGTCTAAGTGTGCTGAGAGTCTTAACAGTGTTCTTTACTGTAGCAAAGTCTGAATGGCTGTACCAGCAGGTTACCTTGCTCACTCATATGCTTGGCCATGCAAAGTTCAAATTCTTCTTTATCCACTTCTCCTTCTCTTTCTGTAGATCGTGCTGTGGTCAGTTAGTCTCTGAAGCTTTCTGAGGCTAAGTATAGGGTGCATGAGGCAACAGCTTCCCCTCTCTCTGAACTCTTCAGAAAACAACCCACAGCTAGTGATGTCGCGAACATAAAATTTTCAGTTCGCGAATGCCGAACGCGAATTTCTGCAAATGTTTGCGAACGGGCGAACCGCTATAGACTTCAATAGGCAGGCGAATTTTAAAACCCACAGGGACTCTTTTTAGCCACAGTAGTGATGAAAAAGTTGTTTCAAGGGGACTAACACCTGGACTGTGGCATGCCGGAGGGGAATCCATGGCAAAACTCCCATGGAAAATTATGTAGATGACGCAGAGTTGGATTTTAATCCATAAAGGGCATAAATCACCTAACAATCCAATTTTTTTTGAACAACGTGGTTTAAAACATCCAGTGTGTGTATACGATCAGGTATGATGTTGTATCGATCAGGTAGTTTAAGGGTTACGCCCACTTCACAGACATTGACAGACCAAACTCCCCTTTTAATGCACCGCAAACAGTCCATTTGCCCAACCGCAAACTCCCCATTTGTTCAAGGTTGGATACCAAGCTAGCCATGTCCCGTTGATGTCATTGAAGGTTTCTTCCTCCACCCAGCCACGTACAACACCAAGGGTCCCGGAAAGGTGAATTGAATTGATTTTTCGAACGGGGAGATGGTTAAAAAAAAACGCTGGCTCCCTCCCATTTGTTTGAATCCATGGTCACTGCGTCTGTGCCGTGCAATTTACTGCCCCACCGGATATGAGTGGTATTTTCTGTAGTTCTCTCTTCTCATCAGTTTAATCCCTGTTACGTCCCCAATCTGGGGTCAAATTATTAAATAGATTTTTCGAACGGGGAGATGGTTAAAAAAATGCTGGCTCCCTCCCCTTTGTTTGAATCCACGGTCACTGCGTCTGCACCGTGCAATTTACTGCCCCACCGGATATGAGTGGAATTTTCTGTAGTACTATTCTCATCAGTTTAATCCCTGTTACGTCCCCAATCTGGGGTCAAATTATTAAATAGATTTTTCGAACGGGGAGATGGTTAAAAAAATGCTGGCTCGCTCCCCTTTGTTTGAATCCACGCCACGGTCACTGGGTCTGCACCGTGCAATTTACTGCCCCACCGGATATGAGTCATATTTTCTGTAGTACTATTCTCATCAGTTTAATCCCTGTTACGTCCCCAATCTGGGGTCAAATTATTAAATAGATTTTTCGAACGGGGAGATGGTTAAAAAAAAATCTGGCTCCCTCCCCTTTGTTTGAATCCACGCCCTGGTCACTGCGTCTGCGCCATGCAATTTACTGCCCCACCGGACATGAGTGGTATTTTCTGTAGTACTATTCTCATCAGTTTAATCCCTGTTACGTCTCCAATCTGGGGTCAAATTATTAAATAGATTTTTTGAACGGGGAGATGGTTAAAAAAATGCTGGCTCCCTCCCCTTTTTTTTTTATCTGCGAGGGATTTGTGAGTAAATGACACCCTGTAACGGTATAAGTGGAGGTCTAGCCACTAGCCAGTGGCCACAATACAGTCTGTGTGGGCCTGACACACACGGGCTTGCAAATGGGATTAGATCACAGAAAAAAATAAAATAGAAATTTTTTTATCTGCGAGGTATTTGTGAGTAAATGACACCCTGTAACGGTATAAGTGGAGGTCTAGCCACTAGCTAGTGGCCACAATACAGTCTGTGTGGGCCTGACACACACGGGCTTGCAAATGGGATTAGATCACAGAAAAAAATTATATAGATTTTTTTTTTATCTGCGAGGTATTTGTGAGTAAATGACACCCTGTACGGTATAAGTGGAGGTCTAGCCACTAGCCAGCGGACACAATACAGTCTGTGTGGGCCTGACACACACGGGCTTGCAAATGGGATTAGATCACAGAAAAAAATTAAATAGAATTTTTTTTATCTGCGAGGTATTTGTGAGTAATTGACACCCTGTACGGTGTAAGTGGAGGTCTAGCCACTAGCCAGCGGACACAATACAGTCTGTGTGGGCCTGACACACGCTGGCTTGCAAATGGGATTAGATCACAGAAAAAAATGTAATAGAATTTTTTTTTTATCTGCGAGGTATTTGTGAGTAAATGACACCCTGTAACGATATAAGTGGAGGTCTAGCCACTAGCCAGTGGCCACAATACAGTCTGTGTGGGCCTGACACACACGGGCTTGCAAATGGGTTTAGATCACAGAAAAAAATTAAATAGAATTTTTTTTTATCTGCGAGGTATTTGTAAGTAAATGACACCCTGTAACGGTATAAGTGGAGGTCTAGCCACTAGCCAGTGGCCACAATACAGTCTGTGTGGGCCTGACACACACAGGCTTGCAAATGGGATTAGATCACAGAAAAAAAAAAAATAAAATTTTTTTTATCTGCGAGGTATTTGTGAGTAAATGACACCCTGTAACCGTATAAGTGGAAGTCTAGCCACTAGCCAGCGGACACAATACAGTCTGTGTGGGCCTGACACACACGGGCTTGCAAATGGGATTAGATCACAGAAAAAAATTAAATAGAATTTTTTTTATCTGCGAGGTATTTGTGAGTAAATGACACCCTGTAACGGTATGAGTGGAGGTCTAGCCACTAGCTAGTGGCCACAATACAGTCTGTGTGGGCCTGACACACACGGGCTTGCAAATGGGATTAGATCACAGAAAAAAATTATATAGAATTTTTTTTTATCTGCGAGGTATTTGTGAGTAAATGACACCCTGTACGGTATAAGTGGAGGTCTAGCCACTAGCCAGCGGACACAATACAGTCTGTGTGGGCCTGACACACACGGGCTTGCAAATGGGATTAGATCACAGAAAAAAAAAAAAAAATTTTTTTTATCTGCGAGGTATTTGTGAGTAAATGACACCCTGTAACGGTATAAATGGAGGTCTAAGCCACTAGCCAGTGGCCACAATACAGTCTGTGTGGGCCTGACACACGCTGGCTTGCAAATGGGATTAGATCACAGAAAAATATTAAATAGAATTTTTTTTATCTGCGAGGTATTTTCTGTCACACCTGTATGAATGGTGTGCACACAGTGCTGTCTGTGACTGAGCCTGCATCCTCTCACACACGGGCAGGCAACTGCAATATATGTATATATATATATGAAAAGGGCTTTTTGGGGTGCTGTGAGGATGCTGTCCTTACAGCAGATGAGTCTGTGGACACAGAACAATGCCCTAGCTAACGCTTTCCCTATTGAATCAGCAGCAGCAGCACTTTCCCTCCTCTCACTGAGAATGCAGATTCCGAATGAATCTAAAATGGATGCTGTCCGGGAGGTGGGAGGGTCTGGGAGGGAGGGTCTGCTGCTGATTGGCTGGAATGTGTCTGCTGACTGTGAGGTACAGGGTCAAAGTTTACTCAATGATGATGTATAGGGGGCGGACCGAACATCGCATATGTTCGCCCGCCGCGGCGAACGCGAACAAGCTATGTTCGCCGGGAACTATTCGCCTACGAACTATTCGGGCCATCTCTACCCACAGCTAGCGATGGAGCCAGCCACCACCTAGAAGGGCTGAGTCAGGATTGTTAACCCTGGCTGTGCCATCCATACATGGCTATGTTGGTAGCAATACATAGTATAACATTACATAACATTAAAGGGTAACTGTCATATTTTTTTTATTTGCTAGTTTATTAGAGCTAGGCATGTATACCTGAGTTACTCTGTCAATGATTGTCAAAAGATCTGTAATTAACTTATAAAAACAGCTTTCATTAATGTCCTCTGTCACTTTCCACTGCTCCCTTGAAACACCATTGCTAGGGCTTGTCTGTCTTTCTTTTAGTATAAACAGAAGACATAGGGGTGGTCTTTCCACACTGCATGCCTGCATAAGGGCTTCAGAGTGAGGAGGCGTGTCTCTCAGTAATCCAATCTGATTGGAGCAAGTGTGTATGGGAAGTGAGGGTAAGCAGTTTTGGCCTCAGAGAACTGGCTTCTTGAGAAGGTCATCATATTGTAGAGGTTTAAACAGCCGTAACTAAGTGAAAAACTGAAGGAAACCAGTGGTAAGTGAAGAAACTAAAGATTGCTTTATGAATAAAGCCGCTGCAGCAGTAACAAATGCTAAAAATGATTTTTTTTTTTAATGAAAACATGACAGTTACCCTTTAACTAAGAAACCATTTGCAGATACCCCTTGATCTGGGGTAATGCACTTTAAATGTACTAGTGTCCCTACACATATCATTTGGCATTCTACCTCTAAGGATAATAACAATTTGCAAATTTTTTGCCACCTGCATATTTCGTGTTTTTTTATGACATTTATGTCATACCACTAGTGTTCTTCATGTCATTTTTTCACCTATAAAAAAGATGTTGTGAAAACACCTGAAATACAAATGGCAAGAGCTACAGCATACTGGGGGAGATTTATCAAGCCTGACATTCCCATGCGCCAGTCTTGTTCTCCCTGCAGTGGAGTGAGATGCGCCTAATTTATTAAAGAGTAATCCAAATCAACAGCTCACAGTCCTGTCTTGGCTGCACGGGAAAGGGGAGGGATCCCCACCACGAAATCCAAATCAAAAATTCCCAGATGCCTTGCTTAAATCTTATAATAAAGATATAAGATTTAAGGAAGCAAGGCAGCTGGGAATTTTTAATTTATTAAAGAGGCAGATACCTAGCATCTCTTCCTTAACCCCTTAAGGAAACATGACGTACCGATACTGCATGTTTCCCGAGTCCTTAAGGACACATGACGTACCGGTACGTCATGTGTTGTTCCGATCACTGCCGTCCGGCCGGCTGTGATCGGAACAAGGTGCCTGCTCAAATCATTGAGCAGGCACCTTGGCTAAATGAGCGGGGGGGTCCCGTGACTCCCCCATGTCAGCAATCGCAACAAACCGCAGGTCAATTCAGACCTGCGGTTTGCTGCGCTTTCTGCAGTTTCTGATCCCCGCGGTCCCTGACCGCGGGGATCAGAAACTTTAGTATTCCTAAAATATATATGTTTCACCCCCCCCTGCACCCCTGAATGATCCCCCTCCCGCCTCACCTTGAAAAATCGTTGGTGGCCAGTGGGTATACCAGGGTGTCAGCACATTGCTGACACCCTGGTATAAAGGGCTGACATCTGTGATGCGATGTCAGCCGTTTAACCCTTTCCACACCGCGGTCCGTACGGACTGCTGTATGGAAAAGGTTAACAGCTCAGGGAGCTCCCTCTCCCATCGGGGGGCTGCTGTGCCTTTGCAGCCCCCCGATGGAGAGGGAGAGAGCCCCCAGACAGCCCCCCTCCCTACCCTTCCCCGTCTGCGCAGTTGTGGCTACAACTGAGCAGACAGGGAAGGTTCCCATGGCAACAGGACGCCTTCTCAGGCATCCAGCTGTCCATGGTGCTGAACAGATCTGTGCTAAAGGCATAGATCTGTTCAGACAAAGTGTAAGTAAAATACAGTATAAAACACTATATGGTGTACTGTACTGTATTATACAGATATCAGACCCACTGGATCTTCAAGAACCAAGTGGGTCTGGGTAAAAAAAAAGTAAAAAAAGTGAAAAAAAATTAAATTCCCTACACATGTTTGGTATCGCCGCGTCCGTAACGACCTGAACTATAAAATGGTCATGTTACTTTACCCGAACGGTGAACGCCATAAAAATAAAAAATAAAAAACTATGATGAAATTTAAATTTTGCCCACCTTACTTCCCAAAAAAAGTAATAAAGTGATCAAAAAAGTCGCATGTACGCCAAAATTGTAACAATAAAACCGTCATCTCATCCCGCAAAAATCATACCCTACCCAAGATAATCGCCCAAAAACGGAAAAAACTATGGCTCTTAGACTATGGAAACACTAAAACATGATTTTTTTTGTTTCAAAAATGAAATCATTGTGTAAAACTTACATAAATAAAAAAAAGTATACATAGGTATCACCACGTCCGTATCGACCGGCTCTATAAAAATATCACATGACCTAACC